>NC_090186.1:7627649-7927649 GCF_024679245.1 Pseudorasbora parva | reverse complement strand
ATGACGCAGTGAAACATGCAAATTGTGCTATTTTAATTATTTATCAATTTTTTTATGTGGTTCAGATACAATAATATTTTGAGTTTCTTTTCATTAAACCAATTCCCTTCATTGTATCAATTCAAATTTCAAACATGGGGCCTGGTCCGTATGGATCACGGATCATCTGTGATCCGTTGCACCCCTAATAATTAATGAACACATCATGATTTCTATCTTAACAGAGATGAAGAAAAAACATACATCGGTAATTAAACACATCCCTTTCTCCAAAAATGTTGGTACTCTAAAGTGTTTTCCTCTACGTTTTTTGGTGAGCATTGTTTATTTTTACTACCAAAGCACACATGCGCACCAGTTCTGTCAGGACCACTTATGTCAAAGTGATAGACAATTAGCATATAGTTGATATTGGTGGTATGGTTCTGCTAAGAGCAGGGAGAGCAGTGATAAACCCTCCTTAGGGTAAACAGAACAGAAGCAACAACGGGTGCAGATAGCATTAATCTCAATATTAAATGTACAACCTAATTCAGGAATTTAGTCTGATTCAGGGGGAATCAGAATGCCAAATCCTGACTGATTAAAGGAGGAGCTGGGGATGGAGGAGGGTAATTAGCTCCGGAGAAATGTTATAGTAGCTGATAATACTGAAAGAGCATATATATATACACATACACAGGCTGTGATGGGCATCGTATTCCTATAGGTAGATGTAATCCGCTGACAATCAGCCGATGCGAGCTTGACTAACGTGCCCTGCCTGAACTAACACTATACGCTGGATTTATGTGCACCCCTGTTTATAAAGTAAAGATGAAGTAAAGAGTCAGTGTACATAGGTGGTGCCTCTGCAGTATTTGTTCAAATGCATTTGACTCGCCAGTATATATGGTAGGGTGATTTAGCTTTGTACTATGGTACATAGTACTGATTTAGCTAAGTAAACCACCAACCAAGCACATATTTATACACACATACAAATCAAATCCCTCTCAAGTTACATAAATGACAGTTAAGAGTGTGAAATAGACATTTTCACAATATAACAAATTCAAAAAAACGTATTTCTTCGGATTTCCTCTTATAATAAATTTTCTAGAAATGGCAATTTGACATTAGACCATTCTACAGAAGCTCTTAATTTTTTTTGCTGTACTAATTCTTGTTAGTATTAATTCTAATTAGTCCAGCATCGTTCTCCATTCAAAGTGCTGCGTTGCCTTATACAACTACAAGGCTTAAAAGACACAGATTAGTGTTTTAAACCAACAAAAGAGTTGTAATCCTCCCCCTCCCCATATGACTGGGAGAAGAGAATTAAAAAGAGGAAATTAATTAAACTGAAAAATTCTATGTCAGATATCTGACTATTTCAGAGAGTCAGAAATAGCAAGCATTTGAAAATTGGAAAGTGGAGAAAAATAAAAATTTGGAGGGTAAAGGCTGCAGTGGAAAATAGAATGGGGATCTATTTTGAATTTGCATCCATGCCCAGACATTAATGATCTTGCATCTTATCATCTTCATCAAGCATCATTTGCTCGCGTGAATACATGGTTCCTTTACATCAACTCGTAATGTTATCGTAATGGTGTAATTAAGATAAGAGCTCTCTCTGCATGGTTTAAATATTTACCAGAGAAACGGTGAGGTGTTTTTCATTTCTTAGGGCTTTTCTTTCTTGAAGTGACTCATTTTGATGTTGACAGCGTTCAGCTCACTGGACCAAACAAGTCAACATGAACAGTTGTTCTGTTAGTGTTTTCTCTGGAAGAACACCTGACTTTGCAGATGCCGTTTTCTTGGCATAGAGTGACGGTTTGAATTGAGGAAAGCTACTCTTCAGGCTAAACCACAGCTTTTTTTTATCATGTTATATCATTTTAGCCTGAAGCAACTATATAGAAGCCACTGCATGCCCCCAACTTCCTGTCCCACATTCTCAGAAGCTACATAGTAAAGGTTCTTATAAACAAGAAATAAATAAGTAGATGTCGTATTTGCTTTATTGGACACATTTCTTCACGTTTAACTTTCCCCATCACCTCTCATTGTGATTGCCTACACACATAAGGGGTATCAAAATATACCTTTAGGGGTACAACAGCTTGTCTCTCAGGCAGTACACTTAAAAAGGACATCTTTGTAACTTTTTTTTTACTCCTAAAAAGTGCATATTAGTACACATACACATTACGTACCTTAAGGTATACTAACCTTTTTGTGGTGTCCTTTTAAAGGTACTGCCCAAGCGACAAACTGTTGTACCTCTAAAGGTAAACTTTTGACACCCCTTTTCTCTGTGTGTAGATTAATTAAAACTACAGAAAGCAATGACAGCTTAAAACACAGTATTTACAGTACCAGGAACCAAGAGTACACATTATTACTAGTACGTAATCTTCGACTATATCCATGCAATCCTTTACCTGCCAAACAGATGTTTACTTGCACTTATGCCCTTTGCTCACTGCTTACTCTTGTATACTTTTATATTATTGTGTATTTGTGTATATATTTTAATAAGCACATACACAGACACACTTAATTATTGCTAAAATCAGATTGGAATGATAGATAAACAACACTGACGTAGAAGCAACCAACTGTGTTTGTAAGCCTAACTTCACAAACTGTAAACTCAAATCTCCTTGGTTGATTTGAATGCTGTTGGAGGATCAACAAAGAGGAACATGCTGTACTTGGTGAAATCATGATCACTGTAAAGCTTTGTGCATGCTCACACTTTTATTATATATATATATATATATATATATATATATATATATATATATATATATATATATATATATATATATATATATATATATATATATATATATATATTGTAACTTGCAATACCACTATCGACCACAAGGGGCACCCACCCTGAGTCCCTGACGCAGCAGCAGCGCTTCTCTTCATACACCCACAGAAAGCTGACTTCTGAGGGTAATTATAACTATATTTCAAACAATGTAGCTATGTCAAAACACTCTACTGTGAACTAGCCTATGGATATTTTCATGTAAACGATTTTCTCATGGTTGTTATGTGAAAGCCCGTAGCGATAGTGTTTGAGGAACCCCGATGCAAAATACTCACCTGTGCGCTGAAGCCCTCTGGCGTTACAAAATTGCTCTTCAGATTCATCCCGAAACCATAGCAAAACCGCGCACTTTGAACCTGGTCATTTGAATCCATTGAAATATAAGCCCAGTTTTCCTGTACAGTTTCCCCCCCCCCCCCAAAAAAAAGAAAACAATTGCCTATGTTCCTTTTTTAGAAACGTGGACCTATTGGTCAAATAAAACATATTTATTAGGCTATAAATGCAGGACAACAAGCGGTGTCTTTGTTTCGAAGCACGAGTTATACGAGGATAAAAGTCTGAACACATGATGCGCAGTGGTCAGTTAACAGATGCAGTCCAGCTAATGACTCGCCCTTCATCTTTCAGAACATCCAAGGGCTTATCTGAGCACTACAAAAGACCATCTGATAGCCAAGCGCAGGCAACAACAAACAAAAAAAGTCAAGTTGCAGCATGCAAACCAACTTCTCTGGTTTTTAGGAAAATTAGCTACATGGAATTGCTCATCATTTAATATGGCTAACTAACAGCTGTCCACGCGTATGAGATAACAGTAAAATTAAACTACAAATGATACATATAAAGGCAGCATTTCAAATCTAACATCAAAGTTTAATCACAGAACAATTTCAATATATCTAAGAAATGTATAGGCAATATAGGCTCGGTATGTGCAACATTATAAAGACTAAAGTCTTGAATCTCTAATGAAGTGTTTTCAAAAACATTATTTAATGCGACTGATCCTAAAGTGCTCGAGTTGCCTGTTGCTATGGCTACCTCTCACAAGATGAACGCGATTTCTGTTCGCCGATTTTTGGTTACTGAAAAGTTGCTTAATATGTTTACTATTCTGTAATAATCTTTTTTTCGAAACCTTTCGTGGGGGGTTTGAGCCTTGCGCAGAGAAGTCAACCACCACGTTGTTATATAGGCTACCAATTATAAAGTGTTTTTTTTTTCCAGCGTAACACTCCTTTCTTCACGTCGCTCACTAATTATACCTGAAACAAGCGTCGTGTTCCTACACTTGACGCTGCGACAGGCACGCGCGAGCCTGAGTGATAAATAATTGAGCAGCGCGCGAGGATCGGCTTTACATTCTCACCTGCAGCTCTCCGGATCATATCTCGTTTCAATGATCCTGTAACCGCTAAAATTGCTGGTATAGCCTCCACACGGTAAGTGGAGAGGGTATGATTCGCTGGGATTATCAATGGAAATTCTGTTTAATTTTAAACTGGAGAATTTGGGGAGTTCTGCACTGACAGAAGCTCCCTATGGAGAGAGTGATATTCATTATGAGGGAAAATAAGAGTGATAACAGCCAAAATTGTGATTGTATAAAATTAGTTAAAAGTAAAAAGCAACAGGTCCATGCATTATTCTCTGAAGGTTGCCTGATCTGTTTTGTTTTGTGTAACGCATAAAGAATAATTCAACAAGGCTGCTTCACTGACTCGCATCTGAAGGTGTATACAGCAAGTGCAATAAAGCCTACTCTCCAATGAACAACTTTCTGAAATCTTTCCTATAACTTGGAAAACTGTGAGATCATAAAGAAGCAATAAATGATGAAAGTTCCCCTACCTGGTTGGACGATTAACTGCAACAAAACAGTAAACAGAACGCAGTGATATTCCATTGTTATAGGTCCATCTATCTCATGTGTGTTGATAGTCTCGGAGCTCGATAATACGGCAGAACGGTCGCCAGCTGAGCGCTCACTCCCGTCTTAAAGGGCCAGCGTTGTTTTCTACCATGTAGGCTACTCTGCGCGCGGGTCATGCGGAACGACGAGCGAACATGGGCGGGGACAGGACAGGGAGGTAAGTAACATCAACTGTAATACGCCATTCACACCTGAGACGCACTAAAGTGTTTACGAGTGCCACAGGGTGACACGTGGCTTGTCAGAAGAAACTCTGAACTGTCCATAACAAACTATGATAGCTATGGAAAGGGGTTATCTAATCCAGGGGTTTTGAAACTGGGGTCCAGGGGGCTGCAAGAGAGGGACTGTCCTGGAAAAGTCTAGAAAAAAACAATAACTGTTAATAATAATAATAATAATAATAATAATAATAATAATAATAATTTGATTAAAATAAAATAGTAAAGCAAAATAAATTATATCTAAAATGTATTAGTTAATCAATTGAGTAAATTAGATTAAAATAAAAAAATATTAATACAAAAATGCATTAAAATTAAATAAATAAATAAATAAATAAATAAATAAATAAGCAAGTCATAAATAATATATAACAACACATTACATTGGAGAACAAAATTTGTAATAATGAAACAAACTAATTTTAGATTCATTATAATCTATTTATTTTTTGTGTATAAATTGAGTGTTTTTTTTTTAAAAAGACAGATGCCTTATACATTTTAGAATGGAGGTCCCTCACACAGGGATGATCATATTTGGGGGTCCGTGCCATCTAAAGGATTGAAAACCCCTGATCTAACTGATTTACCAGAAGCAAACATTTGGATTCTTACAGACCTGCACGGAACGTTATTAAAGTAGGAAAAATCCAGCAGTTGCATTTTTCCAGCTGAAAAAGAGAGAGGATTGCTTAATTGTTTTACAAAACAAAATGACACGTTATCTTATCTCAGGCAAGCAATATTATTTACAGCATGAGGTGATAGGTGACTAATTTAGAGAGGTTGTAAATCGGACTAATATATTGCGGTATTTATTAGTTTTGGAACCAGCAAGATGAGTCTCATCTGCAGTCCTCTCTTCCTACTTTTATTTTGCCAGAGAATAGTGGATGTGATGATATAGCATTGTTTTACGCATTTGTCTGTCATTAATGTTTGTGAATAGCTCTCTTCTAATCTTCTCCATCAGATTCTGTTCTATCAGCATGTGTTAAACCCTGGTTCAGAGCGATGAAAGCTATGGGTCGTCGCCTGGAAAGACTGTACAGGAAAACTGGATTTATTGTGCACTCTTTAGCTATGAAGGAACACTTGCTCAACTACCATACAGCCCTCAATGCTGCCAGATCCTCATATTTCTCTTCTACTATTAATAATTCCATGTGTAGGCCAAAATCCCTTTTTCTTATGGTCAACAATCTCATTAATCCTCCACAACATGTTATTTCTGGCTCTGAGGTGGTGGTGAATAATTTTTCTAATAACTTTTCTGACAAACTGAAGTCAATCACTGCATCCATTTCCAGTAACACCCCTCATACAACTGACTCAAATGTTCACTTGATGTCAGCTGATTCGGCTAACTCCACAAGCTCTCTTTCTGCTTTTACTCTCACTACTTCTGCTGCCATCGGTGATCTTATTGTGAAGTCTAACTCTACATCCTGTCAGTTTGACCCTACTCTGAGTGTTTTACTCAAGATGCGTGTTCGTGAGGTTGAACCTTTAATCACACATATGATAAACTCAAGTTTAATAACTGCTATTGTTCCAGCAGAATTAAAACTGCCTGCCGTGACCCCCATTCTTAAAAAAAAAAAAAACAGGCCTGGACCATCTACATATGAATAACTATAGGCCAATCGCAAATTTACCGTTCTTGAATAAAACCCTTAAAAAGTTGTGGCTTCACAATTAAGATAATTTTTAAATACTAACAGCCTTTTTGAACCTTTTCATTCAGGTTTTCGCTCGTCACATAGCACTGAAACGGCTCTTCTTCGTGTGGCTAATGATATTCTTCTATCTATGGACTCAGGGTTTATAAACATCTTGATTCTTCTGGATCTAAGCTCTACATTCAACACAGTCTGCCATGAAATACTAATTTCTCATCTTTCTGATATCGGCATCACTGGTTCTGCTCTTTCCTGGCTCATCTCCTTCATCAGCGACAGAAAATATTACATAACCATACAAGGCTATAAATCTGCCACTGCTCCACTTTCACAGGGTGTTCCTCAGGGTTCCGTTCTTGGTCCACCACTGTTTATCATTTATATATATCCACTTGGCAACATCAAACACAGGCATAGACTTCATTCTTCTAATATTTAAGGCATTAAACGATCTCGCACCTCCATATCTGTCTGACTTACTAGACCACTACTCTCCTGCCCAGACCCTCAGATCATCTGAGCTTGGTCTTTTGTCCACTCCTCGTTTTAGGTTGTCCACTGTAGGTCGTAGGGCATTTAGTATCAATGCACCAAAATTATGGAGTTCGCTTCCCCTATCATTGCGTAATTTACCATCACCTTCTACCTTCAAGACCCAGCTTAAGACGTATTGTAAGGCCGAGGGTTTCAGGTGAGGGTCTAGTGAAGGAGGTGTGTGTTCTGTGTGGAGATGGGTGGAATCTGTGTTGCAAAATTTAGTTCCAGTGCTACACTGGGAGGTCATGTATACATTTTGTGAAGTGTGAAGGACCCCATCAAGTGTTTTCGCACCCATCTCCCTCATTTCAATTGCCTGTTGCAATTTTCATCCTTGGCTGTCACATGAAACAGAGTTTCATCGGCCAGGTCTGAATTGCTGCTGTTGTTTTAGTACAGTGTGTGACACCTTAAAACTGTTCTTACAGTCGAGCCTTCACAGTCTGCTGTGAGCATTAGAGACCCCAGTTCTGCTGGAGAATTTTTCTGGATTAATCAGAGCTTTTATCGCTCATACTGTCATGAATTCCGATGGGTTGGTTCCCATGGTTTTATTTCCAGTTGCTCTCATTACAGTCAGATCTGTGGGTAGAAATTAGTTCACCTGTTTTGGTGTTGTCTGCTTTGAATTTCGTTTGATTATTTGAGGTCTCTGTGACCTGTAAAAAAAAAAATTGAGGTACTTCTGTGATGAAGGGTGAATTGGATTATTTGAGGTCTCTGTGACCTGTAAAAAAAAAATTGAGGTACTTCTGTGGTGAAGGGTGAATTGGTTTGCTATTATCAGTGCCACACATATAGCTGTGTTCTTGTAAAGGCAAAAGATAACAGCACAACCCCTCCCTTTTGGTACTGGGAATTGAACCAATGCAACACAACAAGATTAAAATCCAATACATTTCTTTATGCATTACCTCAATATTTCATCTGACTCACTAATGCAAATGTTTTAATTATTTCTAATACATTACAAATATGAATAAACGTCTGATTGTTCTGCTTAACTCTTTACTTTATTGAAATCATTCATTAGGTTCTTAGTCACAGGGTCTTCGCACTTTCCAGTATGCGGGCCCATAATCACAAACTTATCAGTCTTGGTCAAGTAGACAGAGGTTAAATCTTTTATATTGCGTTATAGTCAGTAAACCAAGATTCCGATAACATGAGTATTCACAAACTCGTCAGTCTTGGTCGTCAGTAGAGGCTATACGACTGATATCTTGGACGCCCGTGCTACACGTTGATCATTCCAAGATATTTTTGTTCAGTCCCCTTGGGTTTGAATTCTCGTAATTAGTGCAAACTGCTTTCAATCAGAGGCCCATGACCATCACCACAGATTCAAGTGACCAACTTACTATCTCTAATGATGACTTTCTATAATCATGCCGTGGTTTTCCACGTCTACGTAATTTAGAGCAATATTACAACAATCAGGAATTAGGGTTGCCCTATTTAGATTGGTCTAACAATTTGTTATTGTTCTAAACGGAAGACGTCTTTAGTCTTTCAACCCGCAGTCCAAGTCTACGTATCTGAACGCCAATGTGTTAGTCGGAGCTCTAAAACATCAGCCTGGTGTGCTTTAATGCTCCACCGAAAAACTGTGTTCTAGTCCGTGTACTAACCTGAGCGTAGTCTTGTGGTGTCATGGATGTACATGATCCACTGAGTTACAACATACGTTATAGTATTTTCATGGTTAATGCAACTGAATAACACTGTAGTCACATGGCAATCCTATGCTCCACCTGGGAGACAAATAAATTTTACATAGAAACACATTTATTCAGTTTTTCACAAGATACATGGTCTAGAATGCATAACATCTACAACCTTTATCCTAAGTGTTTCATACACTTACAGTAAAGCAATCTTGTGTTTTAAAGAATAAACTTAAATAGCCTAGGTGTTTTTATTAACACAAACAACTATCGTGTGTTCAATGCGCACATGTTTAGTACAATTACAAATTTGAAAATGCATACGAACTAATACCAAGCGTTAGGCGGAACTCTGAAATCTCAGTCGGCGTGCCTCAAAGCTCCACCCAAAAACTGAACTCCAGTCCGTTACTAACCAGACAGATTTGCGGTAACAATAAATCCTAATGCACTAAAATCAATAATTTCAGAGCAAATCAAAATGAAATCAGACGCAACAACATATTTATCGAAGTGTCTCAAAGATAATGATTTTGATTTGACCCTGCAGTCACAACTGGCTGGCATGTAGATTGCCTGCACAACAACAGTCAGGCTTAAGGCCAATGAGCGACTCTTTTGCTGTTAACATCCAATGAACTAGCAGCACATGCTGAGTGCAGTAAAATTCCTGCTCGAATTCTGTTTGAAGTGAGGTTTCGGATTTTATTTTCATGTCAATACATTTGAATATGAAAGACTGTTTCAAGGCTGATGCAAGCACATTCACTGTATCTCTTTTTAGATTACAAATGCCTATTTGCTTGATTTAGTCTATTTATAGACTAATCTGCTTGACGGCACGGTGGCAATATTAACTGAATTTACAAAATGTGATTGATTTAGGTGTTACTTATTTGGCTAAACACTCCCATTGAACATGGAGAGAAAGTCTTTGTTCTCCGAGTGGGCGTGGTACGCCCCGTGGACTCTGTGAGCCACTCAGAAACATTATCATGCGGATGCGGTTTCTTAACAAAAATACAGTAACAACATCACTATCATTTTGTGTATCAGGCTTAGATTTAATTGTACCACCTCTTAATCATTTTTAGTCACGAGTAATTTTGCTGTGTAGCAATAATAGCTGTAGCCAATTTTGATCAAACAAAAAGTTATCTTCATTTTTACATGTTGCATATGCATCAGCCTGTTTTTTTCCAACTTTGTTTTTCATAAACAAATGCATCAACGTGGGTGTTTATCAAATCACAAATGTTTTCCAATTGTTTACAAACTTAGACTTTTAATTCTATTGTTTGCTCGTTCTCATCGTGCGTTGCTAGTTTGTTGCAGCTAATAAAACAATGGAGAAAGCATTTAGCTGATTGTAAAAACACTCTAATTTACAAATGTTTATCGAGTCCCAGGAAATAGTTTGGAAGATGTTTTTCGAATTAAGGTTTAATCTCTTGTTGCGTATGACGACAAGAAGATATTTTAAAATACATAACAAGGGTTTTAATTCCTCATCTGCGCTGTCGCTATCATATCCCTGGTATGTGATTGTATCTAAATTCTTAAAGCAGCACTAGGTAACTTTTCAACCTTCATAATATATTTTTTAAGACTCTTGTGATGATAAATCGACTTACAATAGGTTGAATGACACGTCTGCCATAGCCTGATGGGGTCTGTATCGTTTTTAATCGTACTTTTAAACTTCGGGTTTCGGGTAGTAACCCGAGAACAAAAAGAACTACAAAATTCGACTGCTTTACGGCATATATGTCACTTCCACCAACACCCACACTTCCTTACATTCAGACGTGCGAGCCCAACTTTGTTCGTCGGATAATATAGTCATGTCCGAAGCAGCACAGACACATAAGAAAGAAAAGGTTTTGTTGGAGGAAAGCAATAAGAGGAAACGAAAAAGTGATGGGATTAAAGGCAGGACGAGGATCAAAATGTGACCAGCGTTTGCTCGTCGGCGTGAGCTGAAGGAGGCGTGCCCGACCGATGCTGTCCTGCTTGTTACGGTGAGCTACCACTCAAACATTGAACTGAAGTATCATATAGATTCTGGAAAACGGTAACCAATAGACTACTATAATGACGCTGGCTTGTAAACGTGAGCATCGTGATTATTTGGCGTTTGAAAAAAATAAAACCCATGAAATTATATTCATATGACATGCTGAAGCATATGCCACTGACTGTAACGTTACCTGGGATGAAGACATTTCACACGCGACGCCAGAAGAACTCGAAATCCTCTTGCAGTGTTCAGGGGAACTGTTAGCGCTGCACCGACCCGCGGGACGCTTTTATGAAGTTATTTGGCCCGCACCGCACCACTGTATATATTTTTACAACCCGCCGCGCACCCGCGACCATTAAATAGACATACGGGGTCCGCGGGTTATGAGACGAGCCACGCATCACTAGTTCAGGGCTATCAGGGTTGTCATGTCAACAAATGCACGCGCGATGGCATCCCCTGTTGTAGGATTACAGAGCTTACGACAGTAGTTGAGGACATTATTTTTTCCAAACTGTAGGGGGACCCCGAGAGCAAAAGTAGCCAAGTGGGGCTTTAAACCCCACCGGATTGCGGTTCCGGTCTAACACTGGGTATTCCGACCCATTCTATTAATGTGTCTATATAGGATGCGTCTGTTTTTCCCTAAACATTTCTAAAAAGGCAAAAAGAATTTGACTTACCACAACAGCTGAAGAAAGAGAAGCTCAAACCTCTTGTTGATTTTAAAATTAAATATTTCACTGAAAAGACGTTGCTCGTAAGAGAGTTGCAACATCACGTCGGGGTCACCAAATTGTAAGGGCGCCCAAATCGTCCCAATGGAGGCTAACGATCGGCGGGTGAAGGTCGCTGCGCGTTCGTCTTTTCAGCGGGGCAAAAGGGGATTTTATTCCAATTCCTCGTTATCTGACTCCATTTAATTATAATTTAGAATTTAGGTTAGAATGCCAATTGGTTATTTGGTCATTCATATTTAATAGTTTAAGTACACATTTAATTATTCCGTTTAACCCTTTGTTGAAATTATACCCAACCTGAGTAATTCCAGAGCAAGTCAGAATCAATCAAAGTGTAACAATTTATTTAGAGTCAGGTAAATGTATAAAGCCAATTACAGTCAATTCAAAGGTAATCCATATATAACATCAAATACTCTGAAGAAAAGAATGAAATATATACCTGACTTCTGAAAACTTTATAATGCTGGCTATCTTGAGACATCCAACATTACGGGCTGACCGGTTTAAAGTGTCAAGCCCTGAGCTCTTTGCAAAATTTCCTTAAATACCCAGAACCAGATGCATACCCAGAACCATTTGAAACCCTTTCAAATGGAAACACCAGTTCACAATAGGAATTTGCATTAATCAAGTCCTATAAACTTGATTAGAAGAGAGGCCAAATGGCTGAAAGCCACACCCACCATACACCAAGGAAAGATATCTTTAAACTCTTAAACCATTTATGACTTTCTAGTTTACTTCTGTGGAGTTGAGATATTTGTACCAGTCGCACTGAGACATTTCCAATGATATCAAACACATATAAAACTGTATCGTGAGGATTGACATTGTAACAAAGAGATTTCTTGTGCATTTCAGGTGATCTCAAGTTTGGGGGAGCAGTAGTTTGGGGGAATTTTCATGTGAAAGGAAAGGCATGTAAATTAGTGTCATTCATAGATGATTCACTCAGTGTGATGTCGTCTCGGACAGAGACGCTAACTGTATGAATGAGTTCAGATGCTAATTTCCTTTGTTTTCTCAGAGCGATTAGATATTTCAGCATCTACTAGGTTTTTCCAGCCTTACAGTATCTATTCAATTTGTATTTTAAATAATGTGGCTAAAGAAGACCTGTTCTTGTCTTGTGTATGCAAGTATGCTAATGTAATTTTGTGCAAATGTATTGTCTAATGTAAAGCGACCTTGAGCTTTGGAAAGGCGCTATATGAATAAAACTTCTTCTACTTCTTCTTCTTCTTTGCTCTCCCATAGGAGATCCAGCATTGTGAACAATATTTGTGTTCGTTTCTTAAATGGTGTCATTGTTCATTATTGCTCATCTTGTTTTAGATGCTCTAATACATCCAACACTGAGTCCCACTATTGTTGTCATTCTAACTTATGACCCAATACATTATGATCACCCTTGACCTCCCTTTCACCCCATGAACCCCATTTTCTCGTTGACTCTGTATCTAGGAGTCTTTTTGTAATAAATCAAATGTTGTCTTTGCTGTATTCCCATTCTTCCATACATCTTGTGATAAGTCATCGTTTCAGCCTCTGAGATAAACACATGCATTGTTTACTTTTAATATCAATATTGAATCTGGAATGAAATGCTGAACAAGTTCAACAAGGCAAATACAACCTTCAGGGAAGTCAAATGTTTTGACTTTAAATGATCCTTTAATTTTACTGACAGTTGCGGCAACAACAGTTAAAAACATAAAAACAAAAGTCACATGACAAAATGTTTTAAACTAAGGACTGATAGGAATTATGTAGATGTTATTTAAAGGGTTTGTTCACCCAAAAGTGAAAATTAGATGTTTATCTGCTTATCCCCAGTGCATCCAACATGTAGATGTTTGTTTCTTCCGTTGAACACAAATGAAGATTTTTTAACTCCAACCGTTGCTGTGTGCCAGTCATATAATCATGTGAATGGGTAAGGTTCTATGAGAGCAAAACAAACAAACAAAAAAACATGCTTAGGCAACGTGTACAAAAACCCTGCTGCTCCTGATGACACATTTATTTCTTAAGACACAAACCGATCGGTTTCTGTGAGAAACCGAACAGTATTTATGTTATTTTTTTACCTCATATCCCGAAGAGTCTCATCAAGTTTTCCCATTGGCTATAACTTCCTTCTAGTGAGGTCAAGCTGGCACAATCATAGAAATATACCATGTAGATTCCTCATTCAACCGATCTGCGCAGGCACGATATATATCTATGCTCGCTATGATCGCTGACCAGCTAATGTCGTTCCACACCCGTAAGACCTCAGAACGGTAGTGAATCAGCGCATTAATTCATGATTCGGATAACCAATGTGATTTCAGCAGTTTGGCAGTTTGACACACGATCCGAATCATGAATCGATACACTGATTCATAACTGTTCAAATCTTTTGTTTGAGGTTTGAAAACAAACGCGGAAAAGAAGACAATGCTGAATAATGTCTTAATGTTTTGCTGTGTTTTTTTTATAGACAAAATGTATTTTCGATGCTTCAAGAGATTCTAATTAACTACCTGATGTCACATATGGACTACTTTGATGTTTTTATTCCCTTTTTGGACATGGACAGTAGAGTGTGCATACACTTTCATTGAAGGAACAGAAAAGCTCTCGGACTAAATATAAAATATCTTAAACTGTGTTCCGAAGATGAACGGAGGTCTTAATGACATAATTTACATCCCTTTAAAGGGATAGTTCACCCAAAAATGAAAATTTGTCCATGATTTACTAACCCTCAAGTCATCCTAGGTATATATATATGATATTCTTCTTTCAGACGAATACAATCAGAGTTATATTAAAAAATCTCCTGGTTAGTCCAAGCATTATAATAGTAGTGAATGTGAGCCCAAAAAAGTACATCCATCTATTATAAAAGTAATCCATATGGCTCCACAGGGTTAATAAAGGAAAATATTCTCATTTACAGTGTTTTGTCTATTATGAGCTGCTAAACATGTTTCATTGTTCCTTTTAACAATGACAAATATATATCTAACAAAAAAAAAATATCTATAAAGGCCTTTTGAAGCAAAGTGATGCGTTTGTGTAAGAAAAATATCCATATTTAAAACTTTATAAAGTAAAGACCAGGACATATTTTAATATACCGACGGCTGTATTTGTCTGAAAGAAGAATGTACATATACACCTACACTCAAAAAAATTATTTATGATGCTGTTCATTTTATTTAAGCAATTCATCTCGATACACCATTATATCAGTTTTCTGGTTTAAATGTAGTTGCTTTATGTTATGTAAGAGATAATGTACACCCAGCCGGTTGTTATCGCAGAATAAACCCCGACAGAGTGATCAGGACCCCGACGCGAAGCGGATAAAAACCGACTGGGTGTACATTATCCCGCTTATTACACGGCTACTAGTCTCAAATAAATAATTATTAGACACAAAATATTGTCTCGAGATTAAATATTTTATTAGCTCTTATGCAAAGCTTCCGTGAAGGAAAACAGTTCCAACCTGCTTTAAGCCTTTATCTATTGCTGAAGATTTGCCATATTCCCTTGCTAAATGTTGAAAATGAATGCTGAAAGGGTTAGTTCAACCATAAAACCATGAAACCAAGCCTATGATTTACTCACCCTCAAGTTATCGTAGGTGTATATGACATTCTTCTTTCAGACAAATACAATCGGAGTTATATTTAAAAAGTCCAGGCTAACGTTTATCCAAGCAGTTGTTGTAGTTGTGTTTGAAGTCCATAAAAAATGCAGCTGTCCGTCAAATAACGTGCTCCACACATGCATGTAACAAAATAATCTTCTGGCTAGCCAAGATTTTGTAAAAATTTAACTTAATAGTTTTGGAAAAAATTAAGAATGTTAACCTGATTCTACTAAAGGGCACTGAATTAACCTTACATAAAAAATAAGTTTACTGAAGTTTAATTAAATTCAACATAAACCAGTTAAGTGGAACCTGTTGACATAAAAAAATTAAGTAAATCCAACATATTTTTTTGATGGATTGAGGTTGAGTTTTTGGGTGATTTTCATTTTGAGTGAACTATCCCTTTAAGGCAGTTGCAAAGATATTTCCTATTGCACATTAAAAAAACTATCACATTCTCTAGTTTTCAATATGGATAACCCAAGTTAAGGTAAAACAACCCCAAGCTATTTACATGTGGGTGTATTGTTGCTCCATACTAAACCAACATCACCATGCTTTATCGATACCAATATATTAACCTCTTCCTCTTTAAAAAAAAACCCTGCATGAATCCAGGGCTGTGTACTAATGTAAATAATTGTCTCACTGATCTCACCCTCGTTTCCCCTACATTTGCTTCCCCCTTCATTTACATCTTTTATCAAACTGCTATTCACGTTTTTTTGTGCATTTGGAAAAAAGTGTCAGTTTCAGAATATTAATGTGCTCTCTTTTCACTTTTCATAATAATACATTTGACTCTATATAGTAAAAAACAAACTCTGTAGATTCTGCTTAATATTTATATCCAATTATTATTACGATTTTGGTGAGCAATACAGTAGAAACACTACAAAATGAGCCAGCAAACATCTCTCTGCATTTTCCTTATGTTCACCCTTTATGCTTTTCATGCAGTCATTTAATTTTGCGTCACCTAAGTTTTCAGAAAAATAAGAAAATGTTCCAATTAATGTGTACTGCTGTGTCAATAAGCAAAGCAATCATTTCCGAGAATTCACATGGTCATCCCCAGTTTGCTTTTTTAAAGGTTTCATTGAACGGTATCTCAACTAAAACCGCACCATTAAAAAGTGGGTTAGATGCTGCAGGCGTTATTAATACAACATGTCTTTCAGGATCTTTTGGCGTCCAAGAGGCCCATGGCTTGTGCCTGGTCATGCTTGTCAAACCTCATGAGATGATTTCAAGCTCCTGGGCTCCCTGATTCATCTAATTCCCATGAACACTTAGCAGCTGTATTTGCTTACAAGACAAAGCCTGGCAAAAAACAAGCCTGGTGGTTAAGGGGTAGTTAAGGTAAACATGTGATATGAGCGTGGATGTGCCTTTAGTTACATTTTCCCATAGAGTGTTATCATTAAATGCTTTGCATCAGAACTGATGTCTGCTAGCTTTAAGGAACACAAAAGGATATAATAAAATGTCCAAGCTGCTCTTTTCCATTTAACGAAAGTAGACCGCAAGACAGAAAAGTATTATCATAAAAATGTAAAAGCGGTCTGAAACCAAACCAATAGTTATTGATAACTCAAAATTGTCAGCCGTGGTCACCATTCACTTTCATTGTATGCGGCACGCTCAGTTTAGTTTTGTTAAAAGTGCACTATTTTTGCAGCAAAATATCCAAAAACCACTTGGCCAGTTTTATATATTTTGTTCAGTTGAGTACTTACAATATCCCAAATTGTTCCAACTATTTGTAAATTGTGAGAAAATTGCTATTTTAACTAAGGACCGGGACGTGTCAGCATAGCGTTTGAGCGAGTCGCCTGTCAATCGCGTCATATCTGCGTTACCCTCAGTTTTATTTGGCAGAAGCGCTTTTCTCTTAACACTGTGAACATGTCACAGCAGCGCCGAGCGAACGCACAGAGTAAAGTCATAACATCGTTTTAAACACACTTAAATGTATCTAATATGATAAACAGAGCTGCTTTACCTTATAATCATGACCGGAAATGCAGGCGCCCGGCGACTGTGTCCCGTCCCGTCATAATAAAAGTCCCGGTGCTCGCGAGGCGGGTATTTGTGTAACAATCGCTCCAGCAGCCGTGCTCAGCTCCACAACACTCGGTCCTGCTCTGCTTTACACTACAGTAACGTTAATAACCGCATCCATGAACATGATTTCTGCCCGAGTCCTATTTTCCACCGGCTGTGAGGTGAAGACCATGTCCCAAAATACTGCGCTCAAACTCAAGCTCAAACTTGGCGTCATCAAACTACGCCTTTGTTTTGTATAGGCAACCTTTTTTGTTTTGAATAGGCGTAAAGTTGCATAGTGCACCTTTAATGGACCTTCAGTTGGCTTTTCATATGTCATGTTTCACAGTTTTCTGCCACTCGTCTGTCTCCCTTGTTACTGTCATTTATGCATCAGCTGTGTTCCATTAATCGCACTCATTTTTGTTTGCTAAAATAGTTGGTCCCTCGCAGAAATTCTCTGTCTGGTCTGTTTAGATTAGGGTGAGCATATTTTTTGATTCCCGAGAACGAGGACATTCAGCCCGGCAATAAGAGACTCAAATGTAGGGCTGTCAAACAATTAATCGCGATTAACTGGATCGAAAATAAAAGTTTGTGTTTATATAATATATGTGTGTGTACTGTGTATAATTATTATGTATATTTAAATGTTTATTTAAGAAATATTTGCATCAAAATACTGTGTGTGTGTGTGTGTGTGCGTGTATATATATATATATATGGTATTTGTGTGTGTGTCTATAACACTGTTTTAAATATATTCATGCATGTGGTGTATTTATAAATGCATAATAATTATATACAGTACACACACACACATATTTAATGTAAACACAAGCTTTTATTTTGGATGCGATTAATTGCGATTAATCATTTGACAGCCCTACTCAAATAATACTCAAGTTTATTTAAATATGCCTTATTAACTTCAATACATTTAAATTATGCCCTCGTTGTGTGGATAAAACATTTTTATATTACAAAATACTATCTATAACCAAAATGTTTATGTCCTGTCCTCGGTCACCCTATTTTAGATGCTTGCTCTACCTGTCTACATGCTATCTGGATCTACTATTAAACTTGGCATTACTGCCTTCATCAGTCTGTCAGCAAACACTGGTGTGACGGTATGGAAGAGAGCAGGTTCCACATTATACCGTAATTATAATACAGTCTTGAACATTTTGAAACAAAGGAATATTACAGAATCTTTGGATTAAATATCCCTTTGAAACACTTTCTCACTTTAGTTCCACTTGTTTTGTGGTTTTAGCTCTAATTGTTTTCCAGCCCCACTTTCATCAAAGCAAAAAAGGTATTTAATATAAGAACAAGCTCTAGAATGTTCTTCAAATCATTGCCTCGAAGGCAACCATTGATCTGCTTCATCTCAGCTGAGAAAACAACAGCAGCTTTAAGTTTACTCTCAGGTTATCTATCATCAAATTTTGTTCAAGTGCACACATCAGTTTGAAAGAAACTAACATAGCCTACAGCAAGGTTGAAGAGCACCCGTTTCAAAAGTCAGATGAGTGTCTCTGTATTTGTTGCAAACACTATTTTTTTGACCTGCAAGATATATGCGAGTAGTCAAAGAAAAGGTGCCGTTAAAAAGTGCAAATACAGTATTTATCTTCCTCTCCATCTCTCTCAGCTATTATAAGAATTTATTAGCTACAAGTACGATTTTAATGTCAAAGCAACCTTAAAAGATTATCAACAATAGGCCATAAGACAAATATAATAGACCTGCATAAAAATGATAGTTGACTCTAAATTCAACAGAGCCCCTAAAGTGACATCTGCAGAAAAACAACACTTAAGACTTTCACGTGGGAACAAGATTAAATTAAGAACAGAAATAAATAAAGCTTTACACACTTGCGAGAAACAGAGCTGGTGGAAAATCGTTCACTTCGCTGGAAGTTATATATTAGGCTTACATAATATGGAAACGCCACCATGTGAGCACAAGCAAGTTTTTTGTCCGTAGATAGACGTTTCTCTGGCACACAAGCGTTTTCTAGTGCATTCAAAGTCCCATGTTTTTTAATTCGGATTGAACAAACCCTCGTTGTAAAACCATTCATATTAAAGGGATAGTTCACCCAAAAATTACGATTTCTGTAATAAATTACTTTCGTTCATCTACGAAACACAAAATAATTTATTTTAATACGGTTGCTTCATTGACATCTACGTAACTACCACGTTGAGGCTTCGAAGTTCATCAGTCGATCATAAAACTAATCCATATGAATTAATTGGTTTAGTCTGATTTTCTGAAGTGACACGTTCACTTTATATGATGAACAGATTAAATTTAGGCTTTTATTCACATGTAACATTTATTGAGAACCATTGAGGTTCATCCTTGTGTCTTAGGCAGCACATTTGAGCTTCCACAAGAACGAGTTAAGTTCATTGTTATGTTGCACGAGCTTCCACAAGAACCAGGTTCATTCTCGTGTGTTACACACATAGACTGTAAAAAAATACGGACGTAGTGTCCATGATGAGCATTGCGCTAGCAACGCAAAGGTCATGGGTTTGATTCCCAGGGAGAGCAAGATGTAAAAATGTGTACCTTGAATGCAATGTAAGTCGCTTTGGAGAAAAGCGTCTGCCAAATGCATAAATGTAAATGTAAATGTAATGAAGTGCAGTTTTGAAGCGTAAAGTAGAAACGAGCCATCTTGGCAAAGCATCATCACGCGTCACTCCCGGATAACAGAAAATGGGCAAAGAGGCGGGACATGGGCGGAGCTAAGGGGACGTAATGACTAACAGACAGCGGATATATAGCTATCCACCTGTCACTCAAAGTGGCCACGCCCTTAATTATGCAGAATTTAAAGGCTTTATATAATATAAAAAAAAATTGAGTTCACCTCCCTCACAGTTGTCATAAAGGGCAAAATTAGCCATATAGACCAAAACCATGAATTTATCCCAGGCTGTAAACATGTTTTCTTCTGCTGTAATGTTGGCCATTTTAAAGGACAACTCCAGGGAATTTTTAAGTTTATCTTGATCGTTATATCTTTAGAGTATAGAGTACAGTCTATATAAAAAAAAACTAACCGGATTGGTGCTTGCAACACAGAGTTATCTCAGTTAATGCCCAGAGGACCCCCCCCCCCCCCCCCCCCCAGCTAAAATGGCAGCTTTGGGGGCATAACGTAAAGGGTGTCTTTTGCCTCTTTACAGACATAAAATGCTAATTAAAATGTCTGTCCAACATGAACATGTCCCTTACCTGACAACGAGATGCATTTAGCCACTTACATTTAGCCATTGTTTAAATTCACCTGTTTTAGATGGCTAGCTGTATCTTGCGCTGAAGGCAAATAGTCCAGTTGGTAAGAGCGTTGTGTGTGTAAAGCATCATTATTTTATTATTGCACATCTTTCCTCAAGCTGTGTGTGCACAAATGAAAGGATAAATGAAGTTTACATTACCTCCACAGTGGCTGCAACCACGGAATTACATTTTTCTTCAACCGGCCCCGCTGTGTTAGGTCTGTGTAAGTTAGTCATCCTTGTCAAAGCATTCGCTGCAAATTTTCGAATTTTGTTGCCACAATTCGGAAAGGCACAAACGCAAACCATTTCTTCTTTACTTGTGACCACGATCGAGTCATCACTCTAGTGATGTCCGGTCATGAACGAATCGTTCTTTTGAACCGGCTCTTTTTAGTGAACCGGGCGAACCACTTCACCAAATCGGACTGAATCGTTCTAAATGGTTCGCGTCTCAAATCAGCGCTGATCCCACAAGTTACTTCAGTTACTCACTTTCTGACATGAGTGACAGTCCCTCCGAATATAAATAAACTAATGTCTTGAATTATATGTTGTAACTCCAACAGTTTACTGAACTGAGTCATGTTTTGCTGAGAGATCTGATGAACTCACGAGCAGCTGATACTGAGCACGTGCGTTTAACCGAATGTGCAGCGGTGTCAGAATCAAAAACCGTTTCTTTCGGACACGTTCAATACTGAGAACCGACGAGCCGATGAGCAGAGCCTCTTCATACACATGACGCTTTTCCCAACTGGACTATTTGCCTTTTTTCTGGCTAAAACAGAGTTCCCACCGAACTTCAGCTCGATACTGCAGCTACACTCTAAAAAATTGAGTAAAAAAACAACCCAATGTTGGGTCAAATATGGACTAACCCAGCAGTTGGGTTGTTTTAACCCAGCTATTGGGTTGTCTTAAGCAAATATTTAACCCAACCACAGGATTAAAACAACCCAATCGCTGGGTTAAAACAACCCAATTTCTGGGTTAGTCCATATTTGACCCAACATTGGGTTAAAACAACCCAGAATTTTTTAGAGTGTAGCCTATCTAAAACAGGTGAATTTAAGCAATGGCTAAGTGGCTAAACGCATCTAGTTGTCCAGTAAGGGCCCTGTTCTTGTTGGACAGACATTTTAATTTGCATTTAATGTCTGTTAAGAGGCACAAAGACACCCTTTACGTTTATGCCCCCAAAGCTGCCGTTTTAGCTGAGGGTGGGCTCTGGTCATTAACTGTAATAGCTCCGTGTTCAATCCAGTTCGTTTTTTCTTTTTCTTCTATAGACTGTACTCACCAAGATATAACGATCAAGATAAACTTAAAAATTCGCCGGTGTTGCCCTTTAGCATGGGGCTCAATGAAATTCGACTCCCATCTGGATGGAACCTGTCCCTAGTGGCTAATAGAGAAATTGCAGTTTAAGTGAATTCTGTATTGTCTTCGAGAAACTGGTGGAGGTCGCCGCTTGGTTACACAGCACATTTAATTCTTCATTTATCTTCCACTACTCATCTCTGCATTTACTACAAATCAGTCAATTAAGTATATGCATATTAAAACTGTTCAAAACTACATGGTAAACACATGTATGGTATGACTTTTGCATATAGAAATAACTGAATATGAACATACAAAACTTTAAACATTTTGCATATTCAGTATTACAAATGTCAAGTGACAATCTAATCGATAATTTCTATATATAAACATTTTCACTAGTATTTAACCTTTATCTCAATAACAACACCCAATTGATGATGTAAAATTTAATTTAGAGTACAATCCACATTCTCAGAACATACTGCTCAGTTTGTTGTCTGATGTATTACATTGAATGATGAGACATATGAAATTAAATACATTCACTCAAATGTAACGCTAAACGCTCTGGGATCTCACAATGAGATACTCAAATAATACTCGAAGTTTACTCAAAGATTCTTTATTCATTTCAATAGATTTAAAGTGTGGCCCCTCTATGGGTAGAACGTTGTTATATTAGGGCAAGGACAGGCCTTGAAAACAGGACATGTCCTGGGAAAACACGACTTGAACTTGTTTAAGCTTGATTCAGGCCCTTCATAGATAAGACACATTTAAATTATGTTTACTTTACTTAATTAAGTTAAGTTGTGTCGAAATTAGATATGTTTGTTTTCAATCAGCCTAATATATTTAAAATTGAAGTTTACTTACTGAATTTGCGTTAAAACTACATGAAATATTTGTGCTGACATAACTAACTAGGCAGTGGGTCTGTAGTTCTCAGCATGCTTTGCAAGTGACTGCGCTAGGAGAGAAAATGTATGGATTAAAGTGTTATTTTATGTGTTTTTCAGTAAAGGGAAAGATGTTATCAGTTTATGTTAGTGTTTAATGTTCAGTTATGTTGGACATTGAGGAGTTTCGGTAATTTTACCATTATGAAAAAGAGTGGTGCCTGTGTTTAGGCTGTGGGCACTTTGATATAGGTTGCTAGGCAACGTGGGGGAGAGGACGCTGGCGTTGTCTGTTCGCCGCTTCTCCACCCACAAATCATGTTAATGTACTATTAGATTTAGATTTTATTTTATTTCCTTATGTTTGTGACTAGTCTAACAGTCAGAGCTACAATTGGGGCTGTTGCTGATTGCTGGCAGCCACTGAGAGGACGTTGTTCGTCGTTTCGCCGTTTTCCACCGCTTCTCTAATGTTTACGTTTGAATTGCTGCGGTTGGTTCTGGTTTGGAGGACATTTGATGTTTCTCGCCGCGGCTGCTCACTGGTGGTCTCCCTTGGGCTTAAGCTGCATGGTGGCTGAAGTTTGCACCGGGCTAGCGTCATCCGGGCCATCGTCATCAGCGTCTGGCATGATGTTGGGATGTTCCGCTTCTCGGCTGCCCCGCTTCTCCGTCCTGCATTGCGGCCGTGGAGCGGCTTGGACTTCTGCGCCGACCCTCGGTGTGTCCACAGAAGTGCCCGGAAAAATGTTTTGCCGCCTGCATGGTGCTGCGGCGATCCCCATCGTTTGAATCGTCATGAAGACCCATCATCTGGTCTTCAGCTGTCGTTCCTCTGCGATGTCATCGGGAGACTGCCGCTGGGAGAAATCTGAAACATGGAGTGGACCACAGCGTGCTGCGGAGCTAACAGAGACTTCCACCATCAGCTGTTTTCTGTTCACCATCAGCTATATGTTTCTGTTCATCATAAGCTCTGTTTCTGTTCACCATCAGCTCTGTTTCTGTTCTGTTTTCTGTGTTGGTTGATTGTTTGTAGTATTCTATATTTTTACTTGTTATTCATTTTTTGTTGTTATTTTTTCCCCCCTTTGTTGCACTTTGAGATTCTTTGGAATGAAAAGTGCATTATAAATAAAATCTATTATTATTATTATTATTATATACAAATTCATTGGATGGAATTCTTGCTATCAATTCAATATTTTTAGTTTGTCCAATGAGTTATTTTTGCATTTTATTTTTAAAAATATGCTTGTTTTTATTTAAAAGTTTTAAAGGCAAATTAAATTGATAACAGTGTTCACCTTACATAATAAACTTTTATAAATTTATAAAACATATAAATATTATGTAACCGTGACAAATTCAAATGGTTTGTATTTCCTCAAAAAAAAATTGTGCCAGCTTTACCTTAATTTTTTGTTCATATAAATTCATATAACTAAATTTTTATTTGTAAAAATTGCTCAATATAGTTGTGTGCAACCACTTGCCACATATTTTTTAAAGTCATTTTTTTGAGTATAGGTTTGGAACTGAGGGTAAGTAATCTATAGGCATCTTTACACAGCCGAGTTAAGGCGGGTCTAACGCGGGTCTGTGTCTGCTCAAAATTCTGTGTAAAGACGCGATGCCGCATGAAAGCAGACTTAAAATATGCCGGTTCTGACCCACCTTGGCCCATAGTATCAAAGGCGACATAGAAGCGGTTTTGATTCAGTGTAAATGAACGCAAACTTGTGCCACCTTAAACTACATCACTGTCATGACAACCGCCTGTCAGCAAGCTCACTATAGTCAGGAGAATCAAGAAGCAGCAAGGAGACAAACTATCCAGGAATTAAAGTAAATGCTTTCTGTACTCACATCGTCAAGCTAACCACTGTAGTGTTCGCCGTTTGTAATCTTCCTTTGAAGAGACTGGCAGATCAACGCACTGCAACATTTCCCCTCAGAAACGGTAAATGTTGTACCCAGTCGGCGTCACTGTGCAACCCAGAAGGCTATTATAATCTCTTGGAGAGATATTTTATATTATATTTGATATTTTCTGATATATTCTATCTGCTGTATACATGTCGTTAAAATAGACTGAAGTTTGGATTTTTCCCTAAGGCATAGTGCTGCAACCTAACAACTTGAAATAGGCTATAGCTCAATCATTATGGTTGTAGGCTAATTTGTCTATAAGCAACATTGTAGAATATTTGAGTTTATTTAATTTTTATTTATCATTATTATTACACTGTAAAAAGTAATAAGTTGACTTTACTTGGAAAAGCTGTGGAAACTGATTGCCTCAAAATTTTCAAGCAAATTAGGTCATCATTTTTGACTTGATAATACTTACTACTACTTTGTAGAGTTATCTTGTGTATTTGTAGAGGTAACTCAATTTCAAAAGTTCAGCCAACTTACATATATAAGTTGGAGTTTGTAAGCAGAACTCAAACAAAATAGTTATTTTAACTAGTTCTTTTAATGTCTGCTTGTTCATTTTACTAGAAGAATGTGTGGAAACTGATTGCCTTAAAATTCTCAAGTAAGCTGAACTTAACACTCAGTTAAGTAAGCTTAATTGCATCAAGTTGATCTTACTTAAACCCTTCAAGTTGACATAATTCTATCTGTGAGCTGAGGAAGTGTACTCCCAGAATGCATTGCAGCATGAATAAATTAATCACAGGGCAATCGTAACTCTGTTTTATTATTTTTGGCTTTATTTTACCATTTAATTTGCTGTCTTTTGTCAGTATAACCCCAATAATGACAGCAAATGAACTTGTAATGGACTTATTAAGTGTAAAAAAAAAAAAAATGTTACCATTGTTGTGTTTTGCACGCTGAATGTTGAAGTCTGTGTATGACTCAAGCATGGTAAATTGTTGGATATTGTCACAAATATAGAGGCATTATATCAACACAATTAAAAATTTGTCAGAAGTGTTAGCAATAAAATGTTAAAATATCATTAATTGGTATCACATATATATATTTGTGTGTGTGTGTGTATATATATATATATATATATATATATATATATGTGTGTATATATATATATATGTGTGTATATATATATATATGTGTGTATATATATATATATATGTGTGTATATATATATATATATGTGTGTATATATATATATATGTGTGTGTATATATATATATATATATATAAATATATATATATATATATATATATATACTTATTACTTCCCTTCCTTTGAAATCTGTGATTTCGTGTTGCATTGCTGCATCAATAGGAAGAGATTTATAGTAATATAAATTAAGTTCCAAGTGCCCAACCAAAGGGACACTGATCACCATAATGGTGAGAAATTTTAGGAAATCAACATAAATTTATGAAGTCAGCTTATGTGATGCTTTCCCAAAGTATTTAGTTGTATTTTTAATAACATTCAAGATGACTGTAAAATGAGTGAATGCAACTAAGAAGAACGATGACTGCAGAAGTGGAGGAAATGAGTGAAAAGTCTATTAAGAATTGCCCCGCCTCAATCTTTTGCCCGCCCACCTGTTTTTTGTGTGTGTTTTTTTCCTTTGGCAAAATGGTACTCAAACCAGTCAAGTAATGTTTACTTGGATTTTCGAAGTAACAAAGGCATAGCATGCAAACAGTTCAGATTACTAAATAGTTTTAAGTAAATTCTAATTATTGTACATTAAGTAAGTTTACTAAAAAGTCTTAGTAAGAACAGCTGTTGGATTTAACAGTGTGAACATGCATTTAGTACAACACACTCAACATTCTTAAGTACAATGTACTAAACTTGCATAGTTTAGCTATCGCATCCACCTAAAAGTTCACAATACTCAGTGTATTCAAGTTAAATCAACAAATTTTCCAAAATCAGTTAATTTTACAAGTTTTTCTTTAGTAGATTCAACAATTACTTTTTACAGTGTAGGCTATGTGCATATTTATTTAGAACATTTAGCTTATTACCGTTCGTTACCCATCGGGTTGTAGCCTAACTCCCAGAGAAGGGCTAAATTTAATTTGCATGGTGGTAGTTTTTACCATTTCGTTATTTTGGCTCGAAAATTCGTTTTTTTGGAAATATTAACTGAATTTAGAAATGCTTTTAAACAATTTTTATTAGCCTAATAATAAAAAAATGAATTAAGACAGCGTTTGGAAATTTTGAAGTGCATAAACAATATTCCCAGAATCTTTGTTGTTATTGTGACATAAAAGTAGAAAATTTATAGTTTATAATTATGTATATCACCTAGGCTATCTGTATCATATGGCAAAAAATGACAGAGTTAGTTGTTCCCGCTGTCATGAAGGAACAAAATGCGTCGGCGCTTAATTTCGTTGGACAAAGGGTTAAAGAAAACTATAATGTGATAGTTAGTCTATGTTTAAATATTAGCCTATAACATAATGTTTTAATTAAATAGCCTAACTGTTTGTAGGCTATAGGCCTATTTAATAAAGACGCAAACAAAAATCGTCGGTAATGGGTTGACGTGTGTAACGTTTTTCTTTTCACAATTAGACAGAATTGTCAAATATTCGGGTTCATGTTATACGAGCTGAGAACTAAACTTCGTTTTGGGGAAATATTACAATCCTGACCACTTTTACAGTCTATGGGCACAGAGAGATGGGGTATGCAGCCTGGTGCTATAATGGAGATTCCAGATCGCTCTTCTTTGGTCAGAACCACGGAGAACGACCGCGGAAAGGTCCGTCCTATGCACCGAAACAGCAGCGAGCTATGGTGTTTGTGCAAAACTGCGGAAAAACTGCAGAAAAAGAGTAACCAGTGAAACCTGTCACCGAAAAAAGAGTGGGTGTATCCCCCACGGATGCGACGCCCCTGTAGCGTAGCCTACATGTTGTGAATGCTCTAAAGTGACTTTCTGTTTCTTTGAAAAAAACTTTGGATCTTTTAATCCTGCGGTATTCTACCCGTTATAATGTAGGCTATACTTTCGTTATAGCATTGTCAATCAGGTACAATTTTATTAAGAAATATAAAATAACTATATCGTAGCCTACAATAGAAGAATTGCAGAATTACAGTGTAGACCTACAGAATTATGCCAAACATCAAAAGCGCTTTATAGAAGGCAGAAAAAAACAATTTTTTTTGTTATTTTTTAAAAAAAATATATTTTTATTTTAGGTCTATTTTTATACATTTCATTATTTGTTTAAAATTAATTTATAACACTTTGTTAAAACTGTAGTTTTAAATAATGTTCAACGCATTGGTACCCGCGATTTTAATTCCTGTGTAAATGCATTTATGCCGCTTCAGAGAAGGATTAAACGGTCTGTGTAAATGCACATTTTTGGGATTTTATGCCGCTTCAGAATCGGTTTCTGTGCCGCGTTTGCTGTGTAAAGATGCCTTATGACAATTTTTTCATTTTTGGGTTACCTACCCCTTTGATGCACCAAATTCATAATTCAACATAGTAATTTGGACATTGGTGCATTTAGTGTTGTTCCCACTAGAGTTGGGGTAGCCTACTTGGACTTCGACTGCAATTATGAATGCAACATAATATTACGATGACGCAGCATAAGCCCTTGTGTGTCCTTGTGGACATTTTTGCCCACTATTAACCTATCTTTTTTAAATTGATGCACAAGGATTAATAGATGTCGCTCACTCAAACTCAGTTACGTTGTAACCGCAAGTTCTACATCAGAACGCTGGCTCATTATTGGCCAGCTCCTGTGTCCGCATCACACGAATGCATTGCGGTGTTCACATGAACAGCGTCGGCCAATACAGAGCCAGCGCTCTGATCTTGAAACCTGGAACGCTGGTCTTGCGTGTTTGGAAAGACAAGAGGGTGAGTAATTAATGACAGAATTTTCATTTTTGGGTGAACTATGCCTTTAAGGACTTGGACTTGACTCAAACTCAACAAGGTGTACTCGGACCCAACACTATTTCCCACCATTTTATGTCTGCATGTGCGTTATGTGTTTTTATCCCTTTTTTTGCAGTATAATTGCTGTAACACAACATCCTGCGGCTTATTACGTTATTAAAACACAAATTCCTACATTCTCAATAAATTAACAAGGTACAGCGTTCTAAAGAATGATTTGTTTTTATAATATTAATTCCAGCTGTATGTATTATATTAATCATATTTAATTAAATGATAACCATTCACCTCTAATCACATAGCTCCAACAGCCCAGGTCTCTCTTTCTCACGCATGGCCAATAAATGGGGTCAGGCGGTTAGCCTCAAGTGGAACATGATCTCCATCTAAATTAAATCAGATCACTTCAAACTATTAACCCCCACAGATAGTCCCATAAATGTTTGCTCATAACACCACTCATTGATCCACCACCCAAACTCTCCTCCAATCACTTACAGTAATCTGACATTCAGAGTACAACATGCACGGCTCAGGGGAGGTGTTTCTTCTGTTTAGGTAACAGTGATCTGCAGGCCTCCAGGTGCACTTGCATACATTGCGGATAATGTTTCATGATCAACGGCGCCATCCTTTATGATCCATTTAAGACAACATTTAAGTGGCATCAAAAGTGCAATAAAAATTAAAATAGACAGCTTCCTTGTGCGATGTGACCAAATTTAAAACTGAGGTTGTTCAGCTCCCATGCAAGTCTTTCCGCCTCGTACATTCACACACCAGCAGTCTCAGACAGAAGCCCCTCTGTGTGTGTTTATGGAGCCACCCCACACCATGCATGTCTGCAGGCAATGTACAGAAAGAAAAACTATTTTTATGTGAGTTAATAGCTCTCTATCAAGTGACACATGACTATGAAACAGATGTGTATGTGTGTAAATTCGAGTAAAAGGAGTGTGTGTTGCCTCTTTGTGCTATCTTGCCAGTTGATATAGATAGTAGACAAGATTACATTCATATATCCCTCATACAGATTCCATAACGCACATTTACTCTGCTTCGATAAAGTTTATTATTATCATTATTATTATAAGGACAGTGAAGAACTTAAAGGAAACTGGAAGGAGAAAAGAGTCTTCAGTGTCACCTGATCCTTCAGAAATGTGCAGATTTGGTGCTCCGTTATCAATTATTTAATCTGGCCACAGTTTTGAATGGTAGTATATCACAGTCACCTACAAAAATATTAAGCAGCACAACTGTTTTAACTTTGATAATAATAGGAAATGTTTCTTGAGCAGCAGATCAGCCTATTAGAATGATTCCTGAAGGATCATGTGAAACTTAAGATTGGACGAATGATGTTGAAAATCACATCACAACGTCAATTAAAATATTTTAAATAATTGCTATTCTAGATTTAAAAATATTGCTTTATTAGTTTTTTTTTTACTGTATTTTGACTAAGTATAAATGACTTCTTTAAAAAAAATAATTCTGGTAGTGTAAGCACCATTTTCCCCCAGTGCTACCCCTCCTTAGCTGTCTAAAATGGAAGATCCGGCTTCCAGAGCTTGTTAGGGTTTCAGGCTGTTGGGTTGGGCTTCTGTTTTAGCTCAGCGCATGTGATAGTGAAGATTTTCCCTTGGGCAAGCCTCCTGCCTGCTCCTGTCCACGAGGCAGACGGCATGAAGACTCCTCTTTGTTCACACCCTCTGTCCAAATGGGGGTTAAGATATTTGTGCTCCCCTCTCTCTGTGTGTCAGCTTTAAACAACAGTATAAGATTTAGCAGACTACTGTATGGGAACACGATTTGAATGATTATAAATCAACAAAACACGGTGAACAGGCCTACACATGAGTTTATATACACATTTTATTGTCAAATTGTCTTTAGGACACTTAGGAGTAGCCTAGTTAATTATAGCAATTTCAAAAACAACAATAATTATTTTATTTTGTTTTACTATGATATTTTTGTCATTTTTTTAACAATAGACAAGCCAGAATGAGAATGTGAAAAAAACATATCAATACAACATCCCCTTTCCCACCCAACTTAACCCAGCAGCCTCATTATTCATTATTTTGAGCTTTTAAAGAACAATGCTGTAAACTCTAACGCTAAAAATAATGAATCGGTTTGAGTAGAGCCAAGTCACATTAAACAAATGAGTTCAATCCAATGAACTTTTATGAGTATTTAGAACGTTTTCTTTTGAGTTCACAAAATTGGCATATTTCATGTAATTAAAGGTGACTTGACTAATCTGAATGTTTTCATTGTTTTGAGTTTTATGAACTTGTTTCTTTGAATCTAACAAACTTAAATTTAACTGAAACTGAGCTGTGATTTCTATTTTCCAGCACGCTTTGCCATGTGTTTAAAATTAAGTGTTATATAAGGGTTTTGTGGCAGATTCATGTTATTGTGTGTAATGTTTTGCTATGTTAGTTTAGAAGAATTTATCTTATGTTGTTTTTGGGGGGTGGGTGGGGGTGGGGGTGGGGGGTATTGTGTTACCAATTAGCAAGTTATCATATATTGAATTAGCTACACTGTAAACCCTAATGTTGTCTTTACTTAAACAAATCAAGTAAACTTGACTAAATATTACTAGTTTAGTCTAAAAACTCAGACATATAAGTTAGTATAACTTATTAACCAACAAAATACATAAACTTAAGATTTCAAGTTGTATGAACTCAAAATCATAAGTAATTAAAATAGCTCACTTTGGTCTTGCTTTGATGTGATTGGCCATGCCAGGAGTTCTGTCTAGCAACAAGAGAATTAATTCACTGATTGGAGGACATTTCCAAAAGACGATCCTTTTTGCCTCATCTCTTGCTTGTTGCTGATTCAAATTAAGATGGAGGCTTTTCATTGTGTGCAATCTTAAATTCGGTAAGTAAAAACTTATAAGTTACTAAACATAACAATAATAAGTGAACTAACTTATAACCAAATTTACTTTATTTCTGTTATTTCTGAAAATAATAGTTTTGTTGGAAGTCACCATTATGGAGATAAGTGTTTGCTTTAGTTGGGCTCTTGACCCTTAATGTAATATTAGTGTTTCTCTGGCTGCTTTGTGTTTGTGAGACACGTTAAGTAACAAAAAGCCAAGAGAAATATCATCAAGCGATGTTGTTTATTCATTAATGATGATAACATCATCATCATATATAGACAGAATCCCTGATCTTGTGCAGAGTCCAATGCTTTGGATGTCAAAGCAGTTATTAGTTTTGAAATATTAATAATACTAGAATCATCACTATTGTGCTAATATAATTTTTTATTTTTTATGTGCACAAAATGTTTAAATCTATGGCATTAGTTAGACACATACACACATCACTAATCTGCGTATGAATCTCTACAATGGTGACAAAAAACTTTTTAAAATGGTGAAAAAAATCTGATAAACAGATCAACTCTGAACATAAAACAAGCTACAAAAACATCAGAACAAAACAGCAAAAGTAACAGCAAATAGTAAGAATTCAAAGAAAATTTGTCACAATTCAGACGCATAATTTATTCATGCCGCAATGTATGTTGGGACCAATAGGGAAGTTTTGATTGGTTGTACCCAGCATGCTGTACTGAACTGGTGTACCCAGTTTGGTGAATATAACAATTTAAGTACAGTGAACGTGAGCACCAAGTTAAGTGAACTTAAATATAGAAGTTTTAGGAGACTCCATTACTCAGTTGAATTGAGGGAATCACTTTCCTCAAATCATTTGAGTATTCTCAACTTATTAGGGTTTACAGTGTAGTTAAAGCTAGCCATGTTTTCACTACTAAAAACAAAGTTGATGATTAAATGTATGAATTCTGCAAGTTCTGCTTTAACGGATGTAACGGATTGCCTTGATTTTTAGGTTTGCCAACTTATTCAGGTTTAAAGTGCATTTCTTTTCCTGTTTTAAGCATTAACTAAACACCTCTCTGTCCAGTATAGAAACTTTACAGAGTTTCTGCTGTTTTAATGACTAATCTAATCAGGAATTGACAATTGTTTGCAGTAAGATGCCGTAACCAGTATGCTGTGGTTTATTTCATATGCTTATGTTAGATCAGACACCCAGCCATAACAGAGAGACTGCCATGCTTTCACATTTGAATCATTGGTCATGTAGCATTATTTGTTTGGAGCGCTTCCTTCAATTTTATATCTATTGCTAGCTTGTGTGATACAGTTGTATGTTTATTTTGGTACTTGTAAAGCTGTCACCATGTCCCTGATGAGGGCAGTTAACACGTCAGACCAGCCGTGAGAGAGAGGAAGTTTAGTTTCACATGCACTTACATCTGTATTGGAACAGGTGTCAATAGCATTCAATAATTAGGTCCCTTGTGCTGGGGTGAAATTGTACGATCTTCGAGTGTGAACACAGACAGCTGTTTGGCCATATAAATCACTAAAGAACAAGAAGTCTGACTGAGGAAGTGGTCTTAGCTATTTATTTGAAAACCTGTTACAGAAAACAAAGTATTAGGTACTTTTCTTTCTTTTTTACATGTTTAACACTATTCATGAATAGTGTTTGAGAAGGAACCCGAAGGGCTCAACATAAAATAGTTTTTCTATGGACTAAGAATCGTTTCTTGCTCTGAAACCTTTTCCACAGACCTCACTTATACACTGTAAACCCTAATAAGTTGAGAATACTCAAATGATTTGAGGAAAGTGATTCCCTCAATTCAATTGAGTAATGGAGTCTCCTAAAACTTGAATATTTAAGTTTACTTAACTTGGTGCTCACATTCACTGTACTTAAATTGTTAAGTTCACCAAACTGGGTACACCAGTTCAGTACACCATGCTGGGTACAACCAATCCAAACTTCCCCATTGGTCCCAACATACATTGCGGCATTAATAAATTATCCGTCTGAATTGTGACAAATTTTCTTTGAATTCTTACTATTTGCTGTTACTTTTGCTGTTTTGTTCTGATGTTTTTGTAGCTTGTTTTATGTTCAGAGTTCACTGTAAACCCTAATAAGTTGAGAATACTCAAATGATTTGAGGAAAGTGATTCCCTCAATTCAATTGAGTAATGGAGTCTCCTAAAACTTGAATATTTAAGTTTACTTAACTTGGTGCTCACATTCACTGTACTTAAATTGTTAAGTTCACCAAACTGGGTACACCAGTTCAGTACACCATGCTGGGTACAACCAATCCAAACTTCCCCATTGGTCCCAACATACATTGCGGCATTAATAAATTATCCGTCTGAATTGTGACAAATTTTCTTTGAATTCTTACTATTTGCTGTTACTTTTGCTGTTTTGTTCTGATGTTTTTGTAGCTTGTTTTATGTTCAGAGTTGATCTGTTTATCAGAATTTTTTCACCCTTGTAAAAAGATTTTTGTCACCATTGTAGAGATTCATACGCAGATTAGTGATGTGTGTATGTGTCTAACTAATGTCATAGATTTAAACATTTTGTGCACATAAAAAAAAAAAGTTATATTAGCACAATAGTGAAGGTTCTAGTATTATTAATATTTCAAAACTATTAATAACTGCTTTGACATCCAAAGCATTGGATTTTGCACAAGATCAGGGATTCTGCCTATATATGATCATGTTGTTATCATCATCAATGAATAAACAACACCACTTGATGAAATTTTCTCTTGGCTTTGTTACTTAACATCTGTGTCTCACAAACACAAAGCAGCCAGAGAAACACTAATATTACATGATCATTTGTCAAGAGCCCAACTAAAGCAAACACTTATCTCCATCATGGTGACTTCCAAAAAAACTATTATTTTCATTAAAACAGAAATAAAGTCAATCTGGTTATAAGTTAGTTCACGCATTAGGTTTAGTAACTTATAAGTTTTTACTTACCGAATTTAAGATTGCACACAATGAAAAAGTCTCCATCTTAATTTGAATCAGCAACAAGCAACAGATGAGGCGAAAAGGACCGCCTTTTGAAAATGTCCTCCAATCAGTGAATTAGTTCTCTTGTTGCTAGACAGAACTCCTTGCATGGCCAATCACATCAAAGCAAGACCGGAGTGAGCTATTTTAATTACTTATGATTTTGAGTTCATACAACTTGAAATCTTAAGTTTATGTATTTTGTTGGTTAATAAGTTATACTAACTTATGTGTCTGAGTTTTTAGACTAAACTAGTAATATTTAGTCAAGTTTACTTGATTTGTTTAAGTAAAGACAACATTAGGGTTTACAGTGTAGTGCATCATGACATAAATAAGTGCAATATATTTATAATCTATATAAATGATTCAAAAAAGTTATTTTACTGTTAACATAAGTTAATACATTAATATCATGAACAATTTTTAAATGCACCCCAGTCTGACACAGCATTAGCTCAACCAATGGTGTGAGTTTGGGGGCGGGGCTATCCTTGCATGCAATTATGCTTGCTTCCCAACTGTTTAACGTGTGAAATATAAATATAAATATATAATGGAAAATGAGTACGTGTAAACAGTATTCCTTAACTGGAAGGCAAAGAATACCAAAAATGAAAAATGCCAAAAAATGATTTCAGACAATTGTCTATCGACTAATCTAATGGCAGAGGGATTAGAGTTGGAAGCCTGCTTGAAACAATGTGGCCCTGAGTATAACGTTTGAGTAAATGTTTAACTCCAATAAAGTGGTAAACTTGAATTGGAGTAGTTCCTCTTTTGCATTTTGTCTGTCTGTGTGTGTGTGCACGCGTGTTTTTGTGACAAATCAGGACACTAATGTGTTTAACAACATGGATATGACAAGGAGAGGGCGACTTATGAGGACATTACCCCATGTTCCCATTTTTTCACAAGGCTTATAAATCATACAGAATTTTTTTATTTTATGAGAAAGTAAAAATGTGCAGTTTCCTGTAATGGGTAGGTATAGGTGTAGGGGTAGTGTAGGGGACATAAAATAAGGTTTGTATGTTATAAAAGCCATTACTCCTATAGATTGTCGCCACAATTCACAAAAACAAATGTCTGTGTTTGTGTGGGAGCAAAATAAAGAGTGAACTGAAAGAACGGAAATAAATAAGGTGAATGAATCAGCAAATATGCAATTATCACCTCAACCTGTTTCATTTGTACCCAAGTATCCTCCTTTTGCCCTTTTTTAAGTGTATAAAACAAAGCTCATTTGTGGCTTCAAAACACAAAGCTTATATGGGTTGATTTGAAGTTCTCACTGTTCTGTCATCATGCTATGATGCATGAGCAATCATGAAAGACTGTCATCAACACCCCTGCTGATATTCATTTAAATACGACTGTGAGTGAGGATGGTAAATCGATGCACTGATGAGCTGGAAGCTCTTAACCGATCGACCCCCAGCAGATCTTTTCACATTTAGCCTCCTTATTGTTTGAGACAAAGTATAATGGCATCATTCATCAAAGTTGGGCTTGTGATAAAACCACCACACCACCGCAGCCAGTTCAGATCTGGTTATTATTGCAACCCCTAAAACTGTGTAGCGGTTAGATTTCTTTTAACTGCATAATGGAAGCATAGAAAAAAAAAAAATATTTTAGGACTAACTTGCCACTAAATAATCCCCAGAAACACTTTAGGTTCAGTTCATTAACATTGATTAGTTAATGCATTAGAAATAATGAACTAACAATAAATGATTGGCATTTATTTTGTATACTAATGTACTTAGTCATATAAAATAAAACCAAATACAACTTTAATGCTCAAATATTTAGTTTAAGAAACTTAAATATACAAATGAGTTCAATCAAGCTTTTAGATCTTTCTTTTTTTAAGTTCACAAAACTGACACATTTGAAGTAATCTGAATTGTTTCATTGTTTTGCGTTTTATGAACTTGTTTCTTTTCATTTAGACTAACTTAAATTAGACTAACTTAAATGCTATTTCCCAGCATGCTTTGCACTGACACTCAAAAAGGAGATTAAATGCTAGATTTAGTTGTGTATAATCTGCTATACTAATGCTACTAAATCATTGTGTAGTCAATTAGCACATCAGTGCCGTTCTTTGTTCTTTTCTCAGAGAAAAGCTTAACTCCAAGTCTTCCAGAGTCGCGGTCAAAGCTGATTCGAAAGACCGCCGTTCGTCAGTTTCTGTGTTTACTAGAAGCACGCAAGTGCTACTCGGCCGTCGTCATTATGGCCCCGCCCACCGACTCTATACAAGATGTGATTGGCCCGTCCAGAGTGAGGGGAATACAGCTCAGAAGGGTATTGAGAGTTCCTAGACGACACTCGCGGGCAGATTAAATTTGCTGCCGCTAGGGTGCGTCTAGATTTCTAGGCTAGTAAATTGCATCAGTTCACAGAATTTCCAACTTTGGCCAACTGAAAAATTTAGATGTGATCAGTCACTAGAATTTTTTACAGTGCAAGGTAGCATTGATTGAATTAGCTAGTTAAAGCTAGACAAGTTTCCACAACTAAAATTAATACATCATCATTGTAAATTAAATGTATGATTTAGCTCACTAAAATATTTCAAGTTCAGCGCAAACAAAATAAAAATCTGCAAGTTCTGCTTAATTAATTTGTACCTTTCTTAACTTAAAAAGTGTAATGTAAATGATCGCAGCATTTTTTTGTTTTGTTTTTGGGTCTTGATAAATTAGGCAGTTGGCTTCTGTTTCCCAGCATGCTTTGCAAAGGACTGGATAAGGAGAATACATGTTAAAAGTAAGTATTCATTTATGTTTTTAGTGGTGGGAAAGACCTGTTGTCTTTAATGCTATTATATTTGACATATTAAACTTTTTATTGTTACCATAGTGCTGAAGAGAAGACATGAAGATAAACACTACTGACTCTATAAGCTGCACTAATGCTGGTGACAGGTAATATCTTACTTGCTCATTAAATAATATACATGTTAAATAAGTTATGTTGATTTGAATTGAAATAGATCAGAATTGATTCCAGGGCTTCAACTCTGATAGTTGGAATGCTTATAAAATAAACATATAGAGATAAAATAAACATACATTTTATATACAGATATAAAAATGGACTTTAGACAATGTTTACTCAGTAAAACCATATCATTTTCTATTAATTCAATGTATGCATGAGTTTACTATAGGGAATACCAATATGGCGGCGTGGTGGGTTCGATTTTAATGACGCCATGACCAATCCAGTTCTCTATCAGCGATTTCCTGGTTTCGGGAAACACATTCTCATTGAACTATGTCGATAACGACAAACTTAGCGACCATAGTTGGCTACCGATGCTTTTGGGAAATGCAGACCTGGTCGGTATGCTTCAACTAACAGTGTAACCGTTTTTAGGCAAATCAGCCAACTAATAGCTTATTTATAGTTGTGTTTGAACAGCTTATTAAGTTGCGATAGGAGAAAGTAATTTATTATTTGAAAAAAAAAATATGCCATTGAATTGAATTTAGCTTTAGTTTTCATTCAAATAATTCTTCTGCGGTAGTCCACTTTCAGATTACCATGGAACAGATGGACAGACCTCATGTTTATTCAATAAATTAAAGAGAAAAAATGGATTTTCCATAAAATCCGGAGTTTCAGCCATGCTGTCACAGCAGTTCTGCGGATTCCATGCCTCTCAGCGAGGATTAGGGGAAAAACTCTGAAAACAATGGAAAAACTGTTAATAAGATAATCATTAATAAAAACCAAAGCCACTATGTAAGCTGTGAATCAATCACTTTCACACACATCACTTACGGTACATAAAAGTGACATGACATAAATGAATGATATTGTAGGCTATTGCCAGACATTTTCACACATACTGTCTGATGAGCCCGATAAGTTTGATTCATGCATTTAGCAAAACTAGCTCAACACAGTACAAGCCCAGATGTGTGATAGCACAATTCTTGCTTCCTTTGATTGTGTTTCCTTTCCAATGTGACCAAACTCTCCCATTTTCACAATTGCCATTCCTGTCAGTTCCCATATGTGGGGGCTCAGAAAACAATTTCTCTGTTGTAAAACTGTCATGGTGATCTTTATGAGAAATGGCGCTCTCTCAACACCATGCTGAGTTTCTTTATCTGGCTTCAGTCAGACAGGGATGCCATTTCAAAACATGTCTGCAAGCTACATTTGCTCAAGATGCGTAAATCTGACACGCATTCCTCAAAATAATATGTCTACACTAAATGTTTTGACATTGAATTGGCCAAACCTAAAATGAATTAGCAAATCAGATTTTCTCCTTATTAAATTAAGGATATGAAAAGAATATTAAAAAAGCATTTTCCTTCATAATACAGCTGAAATGTTGTTTTGCAGGGTGGAGATTCTCTCTGCAACTAAGAAATATTGAGCATATCTGGATAGTGTCGACAGGCAGTTTCAGAGGAGCAAAACGTATTTGTTAAAGCCAGACTAAAAGTTTTGAAATTGGAATATGAAGAGAAGCAGTTTTGCTAGGAGAACAAATCTGTAAAAAAATGCAAGGCGTCAAAATATTTTGCAAAGAAGTTGGAAGACCTCAAAAAGAAGTAAAAAGGGAGAAAAAGGTCAACTGTAAAAAAAAGAAAGGAAAAAAGACGAAAGATGAAGATCTCAGGGTAAGAACTTGGTTTGTTGTCTGAGATGGATGAAGGATAGAGCCAAACTGCAGGCTCATCTCAGCACAGGCATCGCTGCAGCAGAATTATTGCTTGGCTCGGAGCACAGAAAGTACTGAATCTTTACGTTTTAGATGCCATTCTGCCTGTCTAATGCTAAACAGTTTAAACAGCTGCAGCTTTAGTATGCAAAATCATTTGTTTCTAGCTGTGGTGAATGTTTTAGGCCAGGGAGTGCTCTCAATATAGGACTCATATTTTAGTTTTTAGTTTTCTTACAATTTTACTCAAATGCATGGTAGAGATAAATATTGTTTTAAAAGGGCAATGTGAAAGACAGAATACATATTCTTAATACATTTCATATTTAGACATTTTTCGGTGCATTTTGCCTATATTGGGATATGCTGAAAGGAGCCAGGAATCAAGCATTACTTTAACAACACAAAAACATATAGAAAATCTCTATAGCTTGACATTGCAATATGTCAACTATATTAAAGGGGGGGTGAAACACTCAGTTTCAGTCAGTGTCATGTCAATCTTGAGTACCTATAGAGTAGCATTGCATCCTGCATATCTCCGAAAAGTCTTTATTTTTTAATAATTATATAAGAAAGATGCGCTGTTCCGAGTCTTTCCGAAAAAAGCCGAGCGGGTGGGGGCGTATCGTGTGAGCGGAGCTAAATAATGACGCGTGCGCGCTGCTGCTATTGTGTTGAGTCGAGTGCGTCGTAAAGCTGTGTCATCCCTAACAGCGGGAAAAACTTTATTCAAAATAAAAATATGGCTTTTAATCAGATACAGCCATACATCTATGATCCGGAATCAGACCCAGAGGCTGCAGTTGAACAGGAGCAGCAGCAAAAACGACTAGAGCAGGACGTCTCTATGTGGTACAAGTTATACACTAACTATATAATATGCTTAGCGACTTGTGTTATTTACATATTTATACTTGAATTATATCGTCGTATTTTTGTCTTTGAAGGTGTACATGTGAGAAGTGCAGTTGTGCACGTGTGTGTGTGTGTGTTTACGCGTGGTTTGTGTAGACAATTGTAACGTTATTAAGCGGACTGGTTTTGCACGGCAGGCTAAGTTAGTGTTTACATAGAAAGACACGGAATAGTAGCGCATTTAAATGAAGAAGCGTGCTTATTTAGTTCAACATATTTCCCCACTCTTTGTGTATTGTTGTTTGGAGTGCTTTTACAATACACAAACATAAAGTTACACATATAGTTGCCAGCTAAACAAATGTACACGCACTACACATCGCATGCTCCATTGATCAATTTCTATATATAGTAATATATATAGTAACTATACGTGATCATGTTTGGGCTACTTGATGAGCATAGGCAAAAACACAGACATTTGAAGCAGTCTTACTCACCGCCCGCGGTTCTAACGTCGGGACCTTTATCGTTGGGACTGCTCCATCCTTCAGCATAAGGCGATTGGAAAATCCGGCGTCAAGCTGGGCCTTGTTTATGAAGCAGTCGGCACCGAAATGCAGCGAACAGATATAAACATTCGCGCAACTCAGTTGCTGATCCGGAAAAGCAAATTCCATCCACTGTTGCCTTACCGCTGGGTTTTTGGGGAATCTGTGCAGGACTGTCTTGGTCTGGCAACCAAAAACGCACTTTTTGATGTCATTGTTAATTGTGCACATTACCTGTGCAGCGCAGCCTACGAGCCAGCGCTTTGATGGGCGTAGGCTGTTGCTTTCGCTCTCTCCCTCTCTCTCTCTCACGCTTCCGGTAGAATTGTCCGTAAGGCCCATACAAGGAAATTCCGCCCCCATTAACGTCAAAGGGGACGCATGATCGCAAAAAACTTGCCGAAACTTATGACTAACCGGAAATAGTATTTTTGACAAAGAAATACTCCCATCAAACGTCCACCTTAACTTTTGAAACTTTGTCCATGTTTAGTATGGGATTACATGTCTTTAACAGTGTAAAAAGATCAGTATGCATGAAACAGCATTTCACCCCCCCTTTAATGTATATAATAAGTATATCCCACTTTATCTGGAAACTGTACTAATGTAAAGATATTTACTATATAGAAAATTTCAACTGCTCAATTCAGTAAGCAATAGCCGTCATTTCACATTAGCCGTCACTTCAGTCTCGGTTAACTATAGACCTGATATAGTCCAGCAGAGTTGTCACTTCTAGACCAAACAACCTTGAATTTGGTTACATGTTGTTTTCGCCAAAACACCTTGCGAAATGATATAGATATGATATTCCATCACCAACAGTGATTACATGGTGCTTGGTTTCATTTCTTTGACATGTTCATGTTCTAGATGACTAGTCTATTCTTGGGCTATGGTTAGATGTCTGTTGAATTTTCACTGACATCCCAAATTTGTCCTTGTTTTAGCCTAGATGTCAGGGCTGTGTTTGGATGGCTAGCAAAATTGCTTGCTGGGTTGTCTGTCATTGCAAAATGTAATTTAAGAACTCGCAGAACTCTGATCTGCTAAATGTGATTATGAGGTGTGAAGATTGAAACATTAACATCATGACCGGAATTGACTTGGGCCACCCTTACTGCTTATATGCCACGTGATTCACTAACTACATCAAACGACATGAAGAGTCACTAAACTGTAAAAAAATATTTAGAAAAAAAGTTACAATTTTGAGTTCATTGAAATTAAAATTTTGAGTTAATACAATGAACATTTTTTGAGATTCGACAACCTTTATTCAAGTATTATTAAAAGATTTTGTAAGCATATTGAGTAATTGTGTGTGTTATTTCTGATGATGCAGTGAAACATGCCATGATTTATCAAATTTTGTATGTGGTTCAGATACAATAATATTTTGAGTTTCTATGTATTAACACATTTCCTTTATTGTATCAACTCAAATTTTTTATTTCAATAAACTCAAAATGTATAGGCAACCAGGTTACTTACTTTTTTAAGTTAAACCAACAAAAACCAAACATTTTTTTACAGTGTATCTTACAATGTAAAAATAAAATTAAAAATCATGTCTCCAATTGATGTCTCCTAGTGACTGATCACATCTAAAAATTTCAATTGGCCAAATTGAATTTCTGTGAATTGATTCAATTTAATTCAGAAATTCAATTTGGCCAACTGAAAAAATTAGATGTGATCAGTCACTAGGAGACATCAATTGGAGACATTAATTTTTTTTTTTTTTTTTTACAATGTAGTAAAATAATATTAACATATATTGAAGAAATGCAGACCACAAAAGAGGTTAAAGTGGTTGACACACACACACATACACACATGTTGGTCTATGTGGCCATTTGATATGTCCTCATAAACCACATTTATAGTGTAATACCAGTGTAATACCCATGTAGTTATACAAATTTGTGTCCTCATAAAGCACATAAACAGGCTCACACACACACACACACACACACACACACACACACACACACACACACACACACACACACACACACACACACACACACACACACACACACACACACACACACACACACACACACACACACACACGCACAGTCTTACAGTATAGTCCTCCACTAAGACTTAAGGGCTGGAATCCTCTGCCTTTAGCTTCAATCTGTGAGAACTCACATGATATTCATGCATACAAACACACACATATAAACTATTGAGAATGGGAGGGGCCTCAGGTCAATGTCCCAGAATGCAACAATAAGCAGCAGTGTTTGTGTAGTCCAAGCACAGACTCCAGCTATTGCACAGCAGGGCTTGTGAAGCAAAAAGCCTGACTTCTGTGTTGTACTGAGAATACCTACAAGCTCTCTACATTAAAAGCCGTTCTCCGTTCCCTGAAACCACACAGATGCAAGATGGATGTGAAAGGATTATTTGTTGTTGTTTTCTATGATTACTGTATTTCTTTTATAGTGGATTCGCAGGGCATGCTTCAAGTCCCATGTTCTGCTTGGGGTCTGAGAGTCCCCCTAAAGTCATTGCCACATATATTTTATGACTTTTTCTGAATGTTATGAGATTCCCTAACACGCTTCTACTGTAACGCTTTTACTTGATGTTCATATAAAACACAAAACATGAATTTTCAGATAAGACTCTCTGACTGCATGCACTGATACCAGTTGTTTTTCATTTATTTTATTGTAATTTACTATGATGTTTTATTGGGGTCAGACTGGCCTCAACAGAAACAACATCACTATAAATGTCAACAGAGTCATTTGTGTATGTGCATGTCTGTTTTGTGGTAAAACAGGGATGTTAAGCTTCATTGATATCAGTTTTGACTATGTCAGAGGAATGCAGCAACAACATTTTATGAGAAAACAATAATTACTCATTGGTAACACTTTATAATAACATTTGAGAATGCAAAAGCTAAGCTATGAATTAAATGAATCTTATTTAAGGTCAATTCCAAAATATAGATATACTGTATAAATGATCAACGGACAGTATTATGTTTCTAAATTAACCTTACTCTAGATTAATAAAAGACCTAAGACAATTATTCAATTTTAGTACATGGTAATTAATGCCATAATAGGAGTTGCATAGACTAGTTAACTAATTGCTAGCACATCTTTCAACACCATATGGTACAACACCATTGAAAAGTTTGGGGTCAGTAAGTCTCTTTTACGGTATTTAAAAAAAATTAAATACAGTAAAACAGTTATTTAATACAGTTAGTGATAAATGATTACAAGTTAGTTTTCTAAATGTAAGTTATTCCTACAATAGCATGAGCTGAATTTTAAGTAGCCATTACTCCAGTCTTCAGTGTTGCGTGGTCCTTCAGAAATTATTCTAATAAGCTAATATTAAGTTTAAAATAGCTTTTATTTTAAATAGAAATGTTGTAAAGGTCTTTACTGTCAACTTTTAGGGACTCACTTTTTATTAGGTGGCCTTAACTATGTACTAACATTTTAATTAATCATTTGATACAATGCACTTATTGTGTACATAGATGTTTTTACAACCCAATCACATGTAAATGCGTATAAATAGTACGAGTGTGCAATGTCGTGGAATGTATATGCCAAAACTCATTTTGGCGTGCATATGATATGCTGTTTTTCGTGTGCATATGATATGCACTTTATGCCGTATATATGACACGCTCTCTTGGGTAGGTTTAGGGCGGTGTGGTGGGGGGTTCGTATGTATAATACGCCATAAAGTGCGTATCATATGCACGCGAAAAACAGCGTGGCGGAGACATTCCACGACATTGCACACTCGTACTATTTATACGCATTTTCGTGAGATCCGGCTGGTTTTTACATTGTACATACATTTTAAAAATACCTGCATGTAATTTCGTCTGTAATTAATTTCTGTAGTTACATTTGTAATTACACAGTTGGCACTTCCCTTATACCTAACCCTACCCTTAAACTGACCCACACCTGACCCTAACCCTACCCTTAAACTGACCCTAACCCTACCCTTAAACTGACCCATACCTGACCCTGACCCTACCCTTAAACTGACCCGTATCACCACACCTGACCCTAACTCTACCCTTAAACTGACCTATATCACCACACCTGACCCTAACTCTACCCTTAAACTGACCCATATCACCACACCTGTCCCTAACTCTACCCTTAAACTGACCCGTATCACCACACCTATCCCTACTCTACCCTTAAACTGACCCGTATCACCACACCTGTCCCTAACTCTACCCTTAAACTGACCCGTATCACCACACCTGACCCTAACTCTACCCTTAAACTGACCCGTATCACCACATCTGTCCCTAACCCTACCCTTAAACTGACCCGTATCACCACACCTGACCCTAACTCTACCCTTAAACTGACCCGTATCACCACACCTGTCCCTAACCCTACCCTTAAACTGACCCATATCACCACACCTGTCCCTAACTATACCCTTAAACTGACCCATATCACCACACCTGTCCCTAACTCTACCATTAAACTGACCCGTATCACCAAACCTGTCCCTAACCCTACCCTTAAACTGACCCGTATCACCACACCTGACCCTAACTCTACCCTTAAACTGACCCGTATCACCACACCTGACCCTAACTCTACCCTTAAACTGACCTATATCACCACACCTGACCCTAACTCTACCCTTAAACTGACCCGTATCACCACACCTGACCCTAACTCTACCCTTAAACTGACCCACACCACCACACCTGTCCCTAACTCTACCCTTAAACTGACCTATATCACCACACCTGACCCTAACTCTACCCTTAAACTGACCCGTATCACCACACCTGTCCCTAACTCTACCCTTAAACTGACCCGTATCACCACACCTGTCCCTAACTCTACCCTTAAACTGACCTATATCACCACACCTGACCCTAACTCTACCCTTAAACTGACCCACACCACCACACCTGACCCTAACTCTACCCTTAAACTGACCTATATCACCACACCTGACCCTAACTCTACCCTTAAACTGACCCGTATCACCACACCTGACCCTAACTCTACCCTTAAACTGACCTATATCACCACACCTGTCCCTAACTCTACCCTTAAACTGACCTATATCACCACACCTGACCCTAACTCTACCCTTAAACTGACCTATATCACCACACCTGTCCCTAACTCTACCCTTAAACTGACCCATATCACCACACCTGACCCTAACTCTACCCTTAAACTGACCCGTATCACCACACCTGTCCCTAACTCTACCCTTAAACTGACCTATATCACCACACCTGTCCCTAACTCTACCCTTAAACTGACCTATATCACCATACCTGACCCTAACTCTACCCTTAAACTGACCTATATCACCACACCTGACCCTAACTCTACCCTTAAATTGACCCGTATCACCACACCTGTCCCTAACTCTACCCTTAAACTGACCCGTATCACCACACCTGACCCTAACTCTAGCCTTAAACTGACCCGTATCACCACACCTGTCCCTAACTCTACCCTTAAACTGACCCGTATCACCACACCTGTCCCTAACTCTACCCTTAAACTGACCCGTATCACCACACCTGACCCTAACTCTACCCTTAAACTGACCCGTATCACCACACCTGACCCTAACTCTACCCTTAAACTGACCTATATCACCACATCTGTCCCTAACTCTACCCTTAAACTGACCCGTATCACCACACCTGACCCTAACTCTACCCTTAAACTGACCTATATCACCACACCTGACCCTAACTCTACCCTTAAACTGACCCGTATCACCACACCTGACCCTAACTCTACCCTTAAACTGACCTATATCACCACACCTGTCCCTAACTCTACCCTTAAACTGACCTATATCACCACACCTGACCCTAACTCTACCCTTAAACTGACCTATATCACCACACCTGTCCCTAACTCTACCCTTAAATTGACCTATATCACCACACCTGACCCTAACTCTACCCTTAAACTGACCCGTATCACCACACCTGACCCTAACTCTACCCTTAAACTGACCTATATCACCACACCTGACCCTAACTCTACCCTTAAACTGACCCGTATCACCACACCTGACCCTAACTCTACCCTTAAACTGACCCATATCACCACACCTGTCCCTAACTCTACCCTTAAACTGACCTATATCACCACACCTGACCCTAACTCTACCCTTAAACTGACCTATATCACCACACCTGTCCCTAACTCTACCCTTAAACTGACCCATATCACCACACCTGACCCTAACTCTACCCTTAAACTGACCCGTATCACCACACCTGTCCCTAACTCTACCCTTAAACTGACCTATATCACCACACCTGTCCCTAACTCTACCCTTAAACTGACCTATATCACCATACCTGACCCTAACTCTACCCTTAAACTGACCTATATCACCACACCTGACCCTAACTCTACCCTTAAATTGACCCGTATCACCACACCTGTCCCTAACTCTACCCTTAAACTGACCCGTATCACCACACCTGACCCTAACTCTACCCTTAAACTGACCCGTATCACCACACCTGTCCCTAACTCTACCCTTAAACTGACCCGTATCACCACACCTGTCCCTAACTCTACCCTTAAACTGACCCGTATCACCACACCTGTCCCTAACTCTACCCTTAAACTGACCCGTATCACCACACCTGACCCTAACTCTACCCTTAAACTGACCCGTATCACCACACCTGACCCTAACTCTACCCTTAAACTGACCTATATCACCACACCTGACCCTAACTCTACCCTTAAACTGACCCGTATCACCACACCTGTCCCTATCTCTACCCGTATCCCACCTCAATATCAGCAAAAGTGTTTTGCATTACCATTTGAACACAGTAAGTACAATGTACTTTTTTTTTTCTTTTTTTTTTCAATATTTGATTACATAGTACTTAAGGCCACCTAATATAAAATGGGGCCACTTTTATTAATTTCTAAAAGATCAAACTAATCCCAACATTATCAGTAAAGAAGCTGACTGAACATCTGGTTGTCAGTGAGGGTCACTCATTTCCATCCTTGACCTCATATGTACAGCTCAGAAAAAAAGGGAATTATATTTGCTGTAATTGCATGAAGGCGTCTACAAAACAAACGCTTAGAGTAACAAACCGCCTCATTTCATGGTCAGCATTGAAACAATGAGAATTATGCTGATTTGAAAGAAAAAAAGTCTCATGGGGCCATTTCATGGGTTTTAGTGGGAGTTGGTCTGAAGAAGAGACAAGGTTACATGGGGACAATGTGTTTGAGTAAAATTGAGAGGGACAGAAAGAGAGATAAAAAGAGAGACATGAGGAAACATGACTAAATTTAATTATATTCTCTAGGAACTAAACTCTATTTTGACTTCATAACCTTTGGCCTAACTTTGGCATGAGGAATTCTTGCAATTTACTGCTCTTTGCAAAAAGAAAATAGTTTGTTCTTCAGGATGTCACTGTTGATCAGATGTTGACCTCATCAAATGCGGCCAGCTGGTGGTAGACAATTGACCCCTTGACATTAAATATTTGTAGGATAATATGCATTGACCTTCATAGCTGTCCCATTGGGGAGGTCCACTAGTTTTTCCAGCATGTGAAAAGTGTTCTTAACTTGTGAGGACACTTTGAGAAAGGTAAAGATCACTTATTGCTCAAAATGATTGGCTGGTTTGATACATTACCATAAATACTGCGCTTTTGGAAATCCTGTATTTAAAAGTCAAATTTTTAATTAGATTTCCCTAAAATATTTTACTCCTAAATAAATCAAATATAGAAAAATGTTTTTATATCAATTACACTCACATAAAGACTCTAGTCGTACCATTAGTAATGTCAGAAGTGTTTTATTTACATGAACTGGGTCGCTTCCTTGGAGTGGCCATGTTGAAAACACATGATCAAAACATTAAAAACATTTGCTTTTTCTCTGTATATCCTCTATTATGTATGGAAGCTTGTTTCCACCACAGAATAATTAACAAAAAAGGTAATTGTAATCTCAGAATTGCGAGTTATAAAATCAGAATTGTGAAATAGAAAGTCAGAATTGCAAGATGTAAAGTGGTAAAAAGTCATAATTAAGTGATATTAAGTCATAATTAAGTGATATTAAGTCATAGTTAAGTGATATAAAGTTAGAATTAAGTGATATTAAGTCAGAATTGTGAGATGTAAAGTTATATTCATAATTAATAATAATAATAATAGATTTAATTTATAACGCACTTTTCATTCCCGAAGAATCTCAAAGTGCAACAATGGAAAAAGGGAAAAAATAACAAAAATGAACAAAAAAGTAAAAATAAAGAAAAATACAAACAATCACACATAAAAGTCTTTCTGAACAGAAAAGTCTTCAGTTCAGCTTTAAACTGGTCCAGGCTCTGTACTGCTCTCAGCTCACTGGGAAGGCGGTTCCAAAGCCGCAGTGCAGCCGAGCAGAAAGCAAATAAGTGATATTAAGTCTGAATTAAGTTATACAGATTTGTGATCTCAGAATTACGAGTTATAAAGTCAGAATTAAGTGATATAAAGTCAGAATTGTGAGATATAAAGTCAGAATTGTGAGATATAAAGTCAGAATTGTGAGATATAAAGTCAGAATTGCAAGATATAAAATATATCAGACAATTATGACTTTATATTGTGAAATTCTTACTTAACTCGCAAATCTGACTTTATATCATGCACTTCACACACAGTGCTTGTCATATTGGATTTAAGCGCTGCTTTTGATACGATCGACCATAGTATCTTGTTGCATTGGTTGGAAAAGGTAGTGGGTATTCAGGGTGTCACCTTGCAGTGGTTGGCCTCTTATCTCAAAGACAGAACCTTCTCAGTGGATCCATTTTAGGGCTGCTTCTCTTTTGGGTGGCCTTTTTAAGAAATATAGGATCCCCTACCAGTGCTATACTGACGATACACAGTTTTATCTACCGGCAAAAACTGCCCACTCTTATCATTATTGGATTTACTGGGTGACTGTTCTGAGGAGATCAAATGTTGGATGGCAAATTATTTTTTGGAACTAAATGAAAGCAAAAGTGAAATTTAGATTTTTGGCCTTTCCAGGTCTTCATCTCCTTTTAATTTAGGTTCTATCTCTGCCACCATTCAACCTAATTTAAGGAATCTGGGGGTTACATTCGATTCACTAAATTAAAAAAAATAATTACAAAATAAAAACATAGCAGTTTAGTGGTAAAGGGCAGTTGTTTTCATTTAAGATCAATTGCGAAATTAAAACAGTTTTTGTCTCCAAAAGATTTAGAGACCTTAATCCACACCTTTATGACATCACGTCTGGACAACTGTAATTCCCCGTACTGTGGCCTGTCTCAAACTACAATCTCTCGCCTGTAAATTATCCAAAATGCTGCAGCGAGAGCGAGACTTCTTACTGGCACAAAAAAAGAGAGATCACATTTCTCCCATTTTAGCTGCTTTACATTGGCTTCCTTTTAAGTTCAGAATCGATTTTAAAGTTGAAGTATTTGTGTACATGGCTTTATCTGGTGTTGTTCCAACGTACAAAAGTGATCTTCTGATTCACATACATTTGTTTTAACTGTCCTGGGTTTTCGCTGTAAAACTAAGGATGGTCAGGCATTCTCTCCTGCAGCACCTAAACTCTGGAACAGTCTCCCCTTTAATGCGAGGGTTGGTCATTCATTACATTCATCACACTTTGTCATAACTGTTGGATTTAAATGGGCTATATAAATTTAAAAAATGACTTGACAATTGCAACTTTATATCGCTCAATTGTGATGATTAACCTGTGCGAACCTGACTGTTGTTTACTGTGTTGTCAATTTTGGGCTGTCAATTAAACTAAATCATTACATTTCAATCAAAAATACCTTTGCGAGATTGTGATTTAAAAGTGAATTATTTTACTGTCTCCCTGCATGTGTGAGAAAGAGAAAAGATGTTTGTTTCTCAGCTTATACTTTGCCTGTAGCACATATTCACATGATAGAGAAAATCTTGATCTTAGATCATAAGACCCAGTAGTCCCTTTATTAGTCTCTCTACTTACTTTTTTGCTAAATTACAGGACAAAAAGAGAAAACACCAGGGTATTCGTGTGTAGAAACATCTGTTTTGTACTCATTGCATGTGTACTGCCTGCCTCAAAGTTGTTTTACTTGTACTTAAGGCGGTTGATTTGTTCACAGAACCAGGATGTCTATGACAACTTGCTGAAAACTGGACAAACATTTCTTACCTGCCAACACATCGTATTGTGACTGGATTAGTGCTGGAAAAAAAGTTAACTATGTTTACAGAGCAATTATGGATTAATAGTATCAAGCAGCCGTAAAGTATGCTGAGAAAACAAGTCAAAAACAAGTCTAACACATAATGGCTCATTCCAGTCACTACTTGCCCTCCGATAATAAAGTATGAATAAAAACGTAAGCAAGCCTACTGGAAGATATAATATGTGAATAAATGACATGACTTTGTGAGTGCAAATAAGAAAACCAGAGTTTCTGTAAAATCTCCACAGTTAGGCTACAGTTATTGTTCATCTGTTAACACAATCTGTTAACCAGTTTTGTAACAACACTAAGAAAAAAGTAACAAAATATCTCACAGGACATGGTAATAGCTAATATTGACATGTTCTATGGTTAAAAATAAAAAAGTAAAAAAACACTGGTCATTGGTCAAACTCTTTCCCTGCCAAACACTGAATTTTCCATGTGTTCACTGTTATACGGTAGGGGGTGCTATGACATCTTCTGAAATAGTACAGAATCTCTGGATCAAAACACAGGAGAAAAAGAAGTAGAAACAAGTGATATGTCAGCGTTTCCCAACCGGGGTGCCGTGAGCGGGGGTGCCGTGTAAAAGATGACCAGTTATTTTCGCCGTCATCTTCCGGGTATATTCGCCAGAAGACGCGAATGAGGACTTGCGCGCGTGGTGAAGATCTGTCTCTGCACTCATCCAAGAGCGCGCACATGTCTCGTCACAGCGTGCAAATATTGAGTTCTCTTTCAAGTCTTGCGCTTGAATGGACAAACTCACACAAAAAGTATGTCAACATGTCCATCTTAATGAGTATCCAACAGAAATAGTCTGAATATGCCTTAAGTGAACTACATACAGTCGAGGAAGACGACGCATATCCGTGGATAAAGTCTTAAATGGGCAGCAACCTTTACTCTGTTTAATGTCAAAGAAAAGATAAGGATATCACTCACTGGTCTTGATTAAATAGCTTGTGTAAGTTTAATAAGGATTAATCTTTAATTTAAATTAAATATGCAGTTATTTTACATTTATTTATTTATTCAATTTCTCTTCCTAAAATAGAATGTTAGACCTACCTGAAAAACCTGAAAAGCATTGTTCATTTTATCAGTATCTTTGCTCAATAGTATTTATTTGTGCTGCTGCTTGTATTTAAGTTATTTGTTCTTATTATCTTTATTAGTCCTTTATTCTCTGAACAAAGTAAATACCGAAGCATGAAACCGTGAACCTAAAACGTGATACAAACCGACCTGTGAGCAATCTGTATGCGAGGGGGTGCCACAAAATTTTTAACATTTTCGAAGGGTGCCATGACTGAAAAAAAGTTGGGAAACACTGCAGTATGTAACCATGCAATTGTGTAACAAATCCCACCAAAACGGTATCGTCTGCAAACTTAACAATATGGTTACTCGGATGTCTGGCGGAGCAATCACATGTCAGCAGTGTGTACAGCAGCGGACTCAGGACACAGCCCTGCGGCAAGCCGATGAGAACAATGGTGGAAAAATTACGTCATGGATCTTTACAGACTGTCTTCTATTGGTTAAAAAGTTCAGTACCATTTGCACAGTGAATAACTCCAAGAGTCTCCAGTTTATGTATCAGTGTCTGCTGAATTATTGTAATAAAGCTCAAATCTATGCAAAGCAGTCTTACATATGTGTCTTTGCTGTCAAGGTGGGTAAGGGCAAGATGTATGACTGATGAGATACTGATGAGAAAAATATTGTTATGATATTCAGGTCGCGGGCGGTCGGGTCATTTGAAACAAAGATGCCAATTAAACCTGTCATTTATATAGTACTAGAGACAATTTACTATGAAATACATTGGCAAGGCAACATGACATCATGACTTTGTGTAAACATACACTCCACTTTCTGAAGCCAAGTGGCGTGTTATCTGTAAGCATTTTCAACTATCCGCATGTATGTCTACGCCGAAACGAACCATTATGTGGGTGCGTGTGTGTCCACAATAAAAAATGGATTTATAAACATTTTAAATTGTTTTTTTGAAAATCTAAAAATAAAGAAAGTTTCTTGTGATGGGCAGGTTAAGGGGCAGTGTGTGTGTGTGTGTGTGATGAGTAGGTTTAGGGGTAGGGGCAGTGTAGGGAGATAGAATGAAATGGCATTGATAAACACTCTAAAAAGCGATTATGCATCTTGATAGCACAAATGGCATACAAATTGGCGTGTCACACATACGCCATTTCATGAGATCAGTCTGGGTAAGGAGGATCCTCTGCATTCCAGCATAAGTGCAGCCAGTGAGCGCACATTCAGCTCCGCAGGTCGTGCCATAGAGGCGAGAAGAAACCGTCTCAACCCAGGGATGGTAGATTCAATATTATTTCTACACAGCATGAGGAAAGCTAAAAAAATAAGTAGGCTAATCTTCTGTTTTAGGCCACCAATGGCATCTCATAGCCCTTTTAACCCCTTTCCTGACGTGGGACAAAATGCCCGATTGGCAATTTCCCAACACGTTGAACTAAGCAATACCATTGTAGCCTACCATTTGAATAGGCTACTTTTAAACACATATAGCTCAGTAATGTCAGTTTTATGTATTTTCTGAGAGGGGGCGGATGTTTGTTGGGAAAGTCGAGGGAGAGACGCACACTTCGATTACACTGGATAAACACATGCAGCATCTTAATTTTTAAGAAAGTGAAACTAAATAAATGAATAAATTGACACTACGTGAGCATTTACTTCTTTTAAAAAATGTGGGCCAGGAACGAGTCGGGTACAATATTTTCTTTTCTTTTTTTGCGTTCTGAGTTGCGGGCAGGTTAGTTGAGAAGTGGGTCGGGTGCGGGCTGTTTGTACATTGACCCCCGCATCACTGATGCTGGTATGTTCAAAGCACTTCATTACTATGGGGGTGAGTGCTAGCGGCCCGGGTGATAGTCATTCAAGCATGACACTGTAGTTGTCTTAGGTGCTTTAATGATGGTTGGTAGCAGATTTGAAGCATGACGGTTCAAATGCTTTAGAGACAGAGATGTTAAAAATGTCAGTCAGAACAATATTTCTCTGAATAAGGAGTACAGCTTACAGACTAGAGGTGGAACAAATGGTGGCCTGTTGCACGGATAACAATCTTTGCATAAATGTGGAAAATAAAGAAATGATTATGGACTTCAGAAAGACCAGGAACGGGAACCGAGTTTGGGGTGGAAGTTATCTCTAGCTTCAAATACCTTGAGTTACACTTCAACGACAACCTTACTTGGAAAAAAGGCTCACTAGAGTAGTGTTTTTAAAGGTAGGCTGTGGTGGAGAGCATTCTCACCTCCTGTGTTATAGTGTGGTATGGAAACTGTTCTGTTACAGATGGGAAGGCCCTGCAATGTGTGGTTAAGTTGGCAGAAAAACAATATTGGATGCAGACTCCTGGCAATCAGTGACACATACATCAACAGATGCAGGACTAGGGCTGCCAGCATTATGAAAGATTTCTCCCACCCTGCCAATTGACTTAATGTCCCTCTCCCTGCACAGCATCAGAACTAGAATAACCAGGTCAAAGAACAGCTTCTTTCCAGATGCTGTTAGACTTATCAACTCCACACTCCAGAACTGACCATAGACTATAAAAAATATGGACGTAGTGTTCGTGACGTCACCCATAGGATTCTGAAGAGCAGCTTTGAAATGTAAAGTAGGGTCGAGCTGGCCTTTGCCATCATGTCTGCGTGTCACCTCACATCATTCCCAGATAACTGACAATTGAGCCAGACGTAGCTGGAGCCGAGATGACGTGACTAACAGACAGCAGACAAACGACAATCCACCTGTCACTCAAAGTGGCCACGCCCTTAAAGGTTCCCTGCAACTTTCCGTCCACTGGAGGGCGCCTATTCAAAACAAATGCGTAGTTTGATGACGCAAAGTTTGAGCGCAGCATCTTGGGACATGTGGTCTTCATCTCACAGCCGGTGGAAAATAGGACTCGGGCAGAAATCATGTTCATGGATGCGGTTATTAACGTTACTGTAGTGTAAAGCAGAGCAGGGCCGAGTGTTGAGGAGCTGAGCACGGCTGTTGGAGCGATTATTAAACAAATACCTGCCTCGCGAATACCGGGACTTTTATTGTAACGGGACGGGACACATTCGCCTGGCGCCTGCTCTGATCCGCTCTTCCGGCTATGATTATGAGGTAAAGCAGCTCTGTTTATCATATTAGATACATTTACATGTGTTGAAAATTATGTTATGATGTTATGACGTTACTCTGTGCGTTCACTTGTTCACACTGCTAAGAGAAAAGCGCTCCTGCCGAATAAAACCCGAAACCGAGGGTAGCGCAGATAAGACACGATTGACAGGCGACTTCCTCAAACGCTATGCTGAAACGTCCCGGTCCTTAGTTAAAATAGCAATTTTCTCACAATTTACAAATAGTTGGAAACATTTGGGATATTGTAGGTACTCAACTGAACAAAATATATAACACCGGCCTAGTGGTTTTTGGATATTTTACTGCAAAAATACTACATAGTGCACCTTTAATTATGCAGAACTTTAAGACTTTATATAATGTAAAGAAATGAGTTATAAAATGTTTTTAGCTCCTTCACAGTTGTCATGAAGGGCAAAATTAGATATATGGACCACAACCACAATTTGTACCAGGCTGTAAACATGTTTTTTTTTTCTTTCGGTTTTTTTTTCCGTTCTGTGCTGTAAAGTTGGGCATTTTAACATGGAGCTCAATGAGATTTTGCTCCCTTCTGGAGCCTGTCTCTAGTGGCCAGATGATGAATTGCAGTTTAAGTTACTTCCGTGCTGGCTTCAAGAGAAACCGCGGGGAGGTTGCCGCTTGGAACTGGCGATTTTGTCTTTATTTATGATGAGTAGGCTAGTTAAGTGATTTATAACTGGACCTCGGTACCTAATTTCATTCCAGCTCATGTACCATGTGTTTGGAATTACAATAAAAATCCTTAAAGCTACACTGTGTGATATTTCCCCCCATCTAGCGGTGAAAAGGTGACCATACAGTGAATATTCATTTCTGTTCCTCTCAATTCTGATTTCATTTAAACTCCTACGGTGAAATGTCGACCCAGGACGAGCTATAGGACTGTGAAGCTTTGGGGGTGTTAATGGACTCGATCTACTCCATCTGTTTTGATCATCGTTCTGAATCCTATCTCTTTGACAAAAATATGATTTTCTCAGCTTCTCATGTTGCTTTTCTATTAAACTTAACCATATCAAATTTGAGGGAAATTATCAAAAATGTTTGAGGTGGTTGCATGGCAAATAAAAAAAAAGTAAATAAAAAACCGCTTGAGGTGGCGGCATGGTAACATAAAAAAAAAAGTATAGGCTACATAAAAAACGCTTGTGGGGCAAGATATAGGCCTAGTATTTATTTAAATATTTTGTCCTCGTATAGGCCTTAAATACTTTTTTAGGGAATTGTATACAATTATGGTATACTTATAGTTAGGCCAACCATGGCAAATTCTTATGCCTAAAGCGTGTAAGACAGTTAAGACAGGGCCGTTTTTACCGCGCAGCTTTTGTCAGTTTTCAATTTGTATTTTGTTGCAGCTGTTATTGTCTGAGTGATAAATCAATCAAGGTATCACTTACAGAAATGGCGTTTTAATCTAGATGCGATACCCTGTTCAAACAACAAGAGCGGTCTGAGCACCGGGCCATGGAGACGGGCTGGTAACGAGAGACGGGCTCCGGGGAGGTTGCGGGGTCCAAAGACGACACAGCACAAAAGCCCGTCCGAACTCTCTCGGAGCGATATTCTCTCGACCGAGCCAAGCGATGAGAGGTGATGAGAGAGCAGCGCTATTAAAGCGGGGATTCAGTTACACCTGAAAGACTGAGAGATTACTAACGTGATTATCCTTCACATGCATCTGCAGCCAAATACATCATAAATCCAATTCTACCCCGCTGCTTTCACATAAAGCACAACAAACCAATATCTTATTTCACTTCATTGCTCTCCACGGATTGAGTTAAATCACACACTCTTTGATACGCCTTATGCTTGCATGTCGTCTTCTTTTTTATTCGATAGGTCCAGAATGCTCCTGCTGAGATTGTTGATATTTGTAGATAATATTTACATGACAGATCATGCAAATGTTTCATGCATAAATGAGTTCAGCGCCGAAAGCTGGTAGGTAAATCGTCAGGTTATGTTTACAAAACCTGTTGAACTCACTCGTTCACCCATTCATGCAGTCTGTTTGAGCCATAAACTAGTTTACAAATGAACTTTACTAGCTCGTTCTTAATTCTCATTGATAATGTTATCCTTTATATATATATATATATATATATATATATATATATATATATATATATATATATATATATAGAGAGAGAGAGAGAGAGAGAGAGAGAGAGAGAGAGAGAGAGAGAGAGAGAGAGAGAGAGAGAGAGAGAGAGAGATATGGATGGATGGATGGATGGATAGTTAGTTTAGTTAGACCTGGTATTACAGACAGGGCTTAGATTAAACCAAGATTAGGCCTTAATTCAATTAGGGCATTTAATTAGCTTTAATAAAGGGCTTTAGAAAAAAATAAATATCTTGAGACAAAATAATACTACTGACATATTTTCAGATATGTCAATGCAAGTTGCTTTAATTTAAAACAGGTCAAACATGTATTTTAATCTTGGACTAGGGTTTATAAGGGTTAGTTCACCCAAAAATGAAAATTCTGTCATTAATTCACCCTCCTGCCATTCCAAACTCGTAAGACCTTTATTCATCTTCAGAACACAAATGAAGATTTTTATGAAATCTGAGAGCATCATTTCAACTTTCAAGGCAGAAAGGCAGTAGTAAAGACATTGTTAAAATAGTCCATGTGACTCCAGTGGTTCAGCCTTAATTTTATGAAGCGACGAGAAAACAATTAAATAAAATTTGTGCACAAAAAATATTCTCGTCGCTTCATAAAATTAAGGTTAAACCACTGGAGTTAAAAAATTAAAAATTACGACTTTATTCTCTTTGATGTCATTCTCTTCAGCCGGATCTCACGAAAAATGCGTATAAATAGTAAGAGTGTGCAATGTCGTGGAATGTATATGCCAAAACTCATTTTGGCGTGTCTATGGCACGCTGTTTTTTTGCATGCATATGATATGCACTTTATGGCGTATTATACATACGAACCCCCCACCCCACCACCCTAAACCTACCCAAGAGAGCGTGTCATATATACGCCATGAAGTGCGTATCATATGCACACGAAAAACAGTGTATCATATGCACCCCAAAATGAGTTTTGCCGTTTACATTCCACGACATTGCACTCGTACTATTTATACGCATTTATGTGTGATTGGGTTGCTCTCTTACACTGACCACGTAGTAAACACAGTGCATAATGAGCCGGCGTTCTGATGTAGAACCTGGAAGCGCTGCACTGTGTTTATTACGGGAACAGTGTCAGAGACTGACACAGAAGAGAAGAGATTGTTGAATAAAGCCCCAATTTTTATTTTTTGGAGCACAAAAAGCAGTCTTTTTTCTTCATAAAATTAAAGGTAGGCCTATAGTTCACCTAAAAATTTTAATCATCCCATGATTTACTCACCCTCCAGTCATCCTAGGTGTATATGACATTCTTCTTTCAGACGAATACAATCAGAGTTATATTAAAAATATCCAAGATTCCAAGGTTTTAATGGCAGTGAATTGTTGCTCTGTTTAAAGTTCATAAAAGTGCATCTATCCATCATATAACTGCTTTGTGTAAGAAAAAATCTTACACAAATCTATCTCATCTTATCTAAAACTTCATCAAGTAAAATATCTAGATCCCTCCAGAACTAGTGCTCAATGTCGTCAGATGTAGCACAAGAATTTTGACCTGTGAGAGGCGCAGGCGCTACACTTTTTCCGTAAGTTGAATACGGAGGTAGATTTAGTAGAAGCTAGATCATTTATTTCAAAAAGTTTTAAATATGGATATTTTTCTTACACAAATGCATCGTTTCGGTCCAGAAGGCCTTTATTAACTACCTGGAGGTTAATTAAAATATAAATATAAAATTCTGTCATTATTTAGCTCGAGTCAGTTTAGTGTTGATTCAGAATTGACTTTGTAAAGTTCAAATGAGTTAAATTCAGCCAAAAGCAGCTCTACAGAAGACATATACACACACACATATATACTGTTTCTTAATTGTCATACTTGTCATAACATAAAGTATGATTTTTGTAATGATTTTTTTCTCATTAAACAAATCTTAATTTCTTTCTAGTTCATAGCTGCACTCTCACTCTCACCTCAAACACTCTTGCCATCCTGCCTACTTGATATTTCACTGGCTCCTCATTTGCATAGAACTGTCTAGTGATACTATGCAGTTTTGCAGTTTGCATACACACACACACACACACACACACACACACACACACACACACACACACACACACACACACACACACACACACACACACACACACACACACACACACACACAGGTTTGCTGGAAGCACATCCCATTCCTTGGAAAGCAGAAGCATAATGTTCTTTTCATATTACACCAGATAAAGACTGTTTCAATTCCTGTACTGACCATCAGAAAACCCTCAGTACTCTTTATATTTCACAAGATTTTTTTATATAATATTGAAATTAATTTGGCATTTAAAAATGAGTGGTTTAAAATAAATAATTATGCTAAATAACCAACTAACTAATGATATATACAAAAAGAACAATTGTAATTGAAAAATGAACCATGCAAAATATTTTCTGTGTATTGTGGATATATCCTTTTTATTTTGTTTCTTCTCTGTGACTGTTCATATACAATTATTTGGCGAGTATATATCTTCCACAGAACTGGTAAGAATTAGTAAACATACTGTATTAAACTCGCCTTAGCTTTCCATTCAGTCCTAAATATGTCTTTAGCATGATCTGAGCAATGATAACAATACAAAAAGTAATGCAGCATGATAACAGAGTATTAAAAGTAAATACTGTCTGTAAGCTCACAAGTCAAAGTGAGACAAATGTTAGGATCTTATTTGTAACAAATGTTCTCTTCAGTGCTGAAAGTGATACAACTGAAGAAATCAAAATAGGAGCCCTTCAAAAACCAACATATGCCATCATTTGCCATAATTTATGGCGCGTTCTAGTCTAAAATGTGAGCAACTAGAGCCTGCTGTGAAGGGTCCTTCACAATGCCCTTTATAAGAGTGCAGCCACTGGACACTTCCACTAGACCTTGAAACACTTCCATAATTCACCTCAAAGGCTATGCACATGAAATAACATCTGTTTGCATAAAATAAAGAAGCATTAAATATGTATCCCTATTTCCTGGACCTATTCAAAGGGCTTTCCCCCAAAATAGGCCTAGGGATGACAACTTTTAAATCGTTGTGCCCCAAAATAAACAACGTTTCACAGCACACATATCACATCTATCTCCCTCTCTTCCCTAATCCATATATTTGCATATCCTGTTGTTGTAAAACCAGAAACTCACTCAATGTTTAACTTCGGTGTCACGCGGTAAGACGAAGGCGGTGACACAAGAACTCCAGCTGTAACAATATTTAAACAAACGAAGCAAAAGACAGACAAAAAGTAAGCGTTTATAATCAAACACGAAGAGGTGATGTCATTGCGCACTCTAGTGGCCATATGTTCTCACTACAACATTATTCTTCAATTGGACACTACATTTGTACATCATTTGCATAATATGTAGGAGAGAGTATCACACGTTATTACTCCAGTGAATATTTATAAGAGTAGATTTACTTTATTGGTAGGCAATTTCTATGTAGACATACCTTTATTTTAATTTTATGGTTTAAAAAACAAAGCTTTAAAATTTCCACAATAAGCTAACAGTTAAACAATTATGCAACACCGAATTATTTATCGAACAGCAAAAAGATTCGGTCCGAATAAAATGACAGCATGTGTTCCCTGTCAGTCAAGGGCTGCGTCTGAAACCTGAAAAATGCATAGACAGTAAAAGAAATGGACAGAGCTATCCCATTGACTTCAACGGCGGAAAGTGATGTCAGTAAAGGAAAAATGCTGCCTTCTTAGGACACATTTCAAGGTAGGAAGTTATCAAGCCAGAATCTAATGTTCGCTTCACTTCCTGTCTCCTGAGATACCTTCATCTGATCGAGTTTTTAAGGCAACATCCATGTATCCTTCGCTGCCTTTGATATCCCACAATCCTGTGCTTTCCATTCAGTGACAGTTGAGCTGGGGGGAAAAGATGGCAGCCGAAAGTTTCCTTTGACGGTCAGTTTGTGTTTTGTATGTTTTTTTTTCTTTGTACCAATTTTTTCCACTCCTGTCATTTCTAGCGAGAAATTACTAATCTAGTAATTAAATGTGTTAAGTTTTCCCTGAAGCGCTCGCTGTAGATCATTGAACTGTTACTCTGTTTGTCCCAAATTAGTTTTGTGAGGTGCCTTCGTGGCCAAAATGCTGCCTTATAAGCTATCGCCTGATAAGGCAGTGAGGCAACAAGTCAGCTGCCTAGGTTTTCAAACGCTGCATACCATTGCGCAGACTGTTCACGCAGACATCAAATGTCATCAACGCGTTCACGTACGTGGTACAGACAAAGCAAGAATGGCAGGCAATCAGTTGTTTATATTCGTTATTGCAGTACTGATACTCACCATATTGTAATGTTTTCTCATCGGTGAATGACACATGATGCAATCCAATAATGTTGTCTCTGGTTGCCTTCTCTCATGTGTTTTCGAGGAAGAATGGCTTCGGAATGGGATTTGCAGGGAATGTGGGATCGTATGCTTTCGATGCTAGCAAGCTAAAGTTAGCATTTCCCTTCTCACCTATAGTGTGGTGCAGGTATGACATAACTTTGTGGGCCAAAACACAATTTTTTTAATTGGGTTTTGGTTAAATGGCTGAAATAAGGTCTGTCACATTTTATTCAACATAAATTACATAAAATACATTAGTATTAACCCACTCGTGATTTTTGGAAGCTGTTATGTGTCTTGAAAAAGATGGTTGCTAACAAGTGGCTAAGGCTACGTCTACATTAATCCGTATAGATTTGAAAACTGATTTTTTTTTTGTTTGAAAACGCTCTCCGACCACACTAGCGTTTTCCAAAAGTTTCTCATCCACACTGAAACGTTAGTAACAAATTCAACTTACTGCACATGTGTAAAAGCTCACTGAGAAGATGCAGATGTCAAAGTTAACACGCAATTCTTCTGGCAGGATCATTTTATTTAGCAAAATATTTCACCATTCACTGATGCGTCCAGGTCGCATTCGGCAACCATTATGTTTGGTTTAAAACAGAACTCAAGACATGTTTTCCCTCAGGACAGCAAATGCAAGTACATTTTTTGTCATCCTTGCAGGACTGTGATATGAAGTGTGCAAAGTAACATATTTGAGCAACTGTTCGAAAGTGAATAGCACCAAACTGGCACAATAGGGGTATAAACATGCATATCTACTGGTACAATATGACATGACTAAACATGTGTCATCATTTTCAAATATCTCAGTCTTCACTGTCCACAATGCCAAGATGGTGTTTTCAAATGTATCCGCTTTGTAAGGCATTTTCAAAAATCTAGGTTTTCGTGGCGTATTAGTGAGGACATGGCCTGTATGGGACTACAGAGGCTGTTTGGAGATCACATCAGTGAACAGATAAACTGGCCTCAATTATGCTCATAGTTGTGCTCTTATAAACAAGTCTAACTCCAACATTCTAGAAAATATTTTGAGATAAAAATGTCTCGATTACTCGTGTAACCCAGATGGCTGAGGAGCCAGGATCTGTGAGTTAGTAACTCTGCCTGTGCCAGAATGAGCCAGACGTTAAGGGTAGATCAGAATGCGCATTCCCTGCTGTCTCGGGAGAGAGCCACATCCATGCATTTTGTAAATGTACATGGTGCCAGTGACAGGTCCAATGGCAGGACTAAGACAGCCCCTCGAACACCAATCTCAAGAACGGTCTGGGATGGGGGGCTATTTGGATGTGAATGTATACATTTTTCAGATCCACTGATTAAAAAAACAATCACCTGGACAAATTTGCAAGAGGATTAGTTTGGTTGTTAACATTCTGAATGGCTGTCTCATGAAGGGCTTGTTTAGGTGGCTGAGATCCAGGATATAGGCCTGAAGCCGCCTTCTTTTTTTGGCACAAGTAAGTGGCGGATTCAGAAGCCTGATTAGCTCTGTGAGGGGGGAACTGTCTCGACAGCTTTCTTCGATAATAGATTTGAGGATGCGAGCCACGTTGCTCCCTACCAATGTGTTGACCATGACTTGAAAGTGTGGACATCTGCAACCGAATTGGAGAGAGTAACCTTGTTTTATTATATTCAGAGAACCTCTTCTGGTCTGACACATCGGGGATGGCTTCCCAGGCCTTGGCCAGAGTGGCTAGGGGTTGAATAAATAGAGGCAGGCCTGACCGCTGATGTGTTTGGAAAAAGAAAAGTGCTCTTTAGTTGAAAATTTGAGCGTTTGTTTGCGAGGGTGTTTGAAAGAGGTTTCGGAAGCTTAATGATGGTGACATTGATGGTGAAGTTGAGCGACCGTGGTGTAGTTCGTTTATAGCCTACCTTTAGCTTTTTACATTTAGGCTTAAAATTGGTCTACAAAGTAAGGTCATACCTGCACCACTCTATTGCTAATACTAGTCTACAACACGAGACAACTTGCCCCAACCTTAACTGCATTCTTTAAACAGGTGAGCCTTGTCTGAATGTATACATACTTTACTGTGCTATAGCAATATTCCAGATGTTGGAAGTTTTGTTTATATAAGAATATCCACCAAGTATCCTAGATGTTTAAATCTGGCTGGTCGGAAACTCATCTCTCTTTTATAATCAGAGCAAGATCTTAAAAAATATTTATATTTTAAAGATAGAAATGCTCAACTACAGCATCAATTAAATCTCATTTATTGAAATATAAATCTTTTGAATGTACATTGTCATAATGCATATTATAGCAAAAGAATAACATCTGTTAAAGGGCATAACTACCTAGAATTACACATATTGTACCATAGAATATACTTCATACCTCTCCTTTGTTTCCCCTCTTCCAAGAACATTCACTCTACTGTCTATTTAGGAATCATTTACCTTCCCTTTTTCAGCACAGAAAAAAGTTTTAACGTCTAGACACAAAAAGCAGAATAAAGAAATGCTTAGAATAAAATATTCAAAAGAAGAGTTTTAAAAAGTGCAACAGTTTTTTTTTAATACATCTCTCTCTCCTCCTGACGTGCCACGGTAGAGGGTGAAGACGGGGGCTGGCAGTGATATGCTGAAGTCCTGTTATACAATGATACACATTTACAACAAACAGTGATGTATAACATCAAAGTAAAATAATCTAAATGACGTGTCTCTAAGATGCTTCAAGACTGCAGGATTTGGCTATATGTAAATCTACACTGTGATTTTCAATTTCTTTGCTTTTTTAGAGGGGTCACACTAATCTTCACAAGCACTTTAAGCTAGCACTTCAGGGCATGATTATCAACCGATTTCCATTTGGTTAAATGCTCATATATGAAATCCTGTACTTAACACAGGGTACCGCTTGGAGTAGAATCAGAAAACTGAAAAAGGTACCGAATTTCAAACATGAGCAAGTGATTCAAAAACTAGGTAAAGCCCACGAAACTTTGTGAGCGAAGCGTTCTCATTTTCAAAGATTAGCTTTGAATATCAGTAATGCCTCAGACTAACATAATAGTTCAGAAATTGGAAAAATCTTTGTTCCATGAGGTAAAAACTTTGGCCATACATTAAGATGTCATAAATAGTGTCATATCAGCATCATATAAAGGTTGAACTCACAAAAATACATGTGACTCGCAGGTCAAAACAGTTGCCATTTTCTTCATCTAGGACTACATAATCTCCAAACCCAGTATTCACAAATATATCCATTCTATCCAAACAATACAAAAATAAAATTCAAACGACACAACACTTATTGAGACGATATATGATCAGTCACATTAAACTTATGTCTTTGAGGGTTTGTGCTGTTTAGTTGGTGTACTGCTCCTCAAATTACATAAGGTCCTGTAAAAAAACTGCCCTGATTCAAAATAGTTGAATGTGGACTCAGTTATGCTGGTTTTTAAAAGTTTATAGTGGTTTTTTGTAGCTAGGCTGGACTGTTTTGAAAAGGTAGCAGTTGTGAAACCACTCAGGTCAGTGATATGATTATAAATGACATGCTTATATTGCTGATCGGAATGCCCGTCAAAATAAAGATCATATAATTCACAGACACATACTCGAACAAACACAAACACATTAAAACATACAGAAATGATATACAGAAACAAATATCTCCTCCACTTCCCCCCTCATTGGTCTTAGCTCCATTAGAGTCACTTAACCACTGAGCCTCATCAAGAGCCTCATAAAGTCCTGTGGTGCACTGCTCATTCCTCCAGACCTGTAGAGGGCGATGTCTAATCCAAAAACATCAAAGACATTCATGCATCAAAGTTTTCTTCTTCTTCTAAAGGCTCCAAGGGAGGAAAATATGATGGAAGAATGCAGGGAGAGATCCATGAATTTGTAATGTATCAAAGGAATGTTTGTCTGAAGATGTTTTTCTCTCTCTTTTGACTTCTTTCTCTTACAGGAAACTGTCCTCCACAAGGTCTCCTGAGTCCAGGCACATCTCGTCCAGCAAGGTGATGTCCTCCAGGGTCTCTCCTTCACGCTTGGTCATGGAGCTGCTAGAGCCTGTCTCTATTGCGCTTTCATCTGACGTCTGAGAGCTACAGAGAGAAAGAGAGGGAAATTCAGTCATATTGTACTGAGTAATGGAAAGTTTTCAAGTATTTAAAAAGAAAAAAAAAAACTAAACAAAAAACAGTTGTGCTGCTTAATATTATAGTGGAAACATTTTCCCCAAAATGTATTGAGAAATGGAAAGTTCAAAAGAACAGTCTTTATATATGTGTTATAAGTGTTAATATGATAATCTAATATCGATCAAAATTTATACCAAAGAGCAACAAGTATCTCATATCCGCAGCCAAGCGAACGCACCAAGCGTAATGTTATAACTTAAAGGGGGGGTGAAATGCTGTTTCATGCATACTGAGCTTTTTACACTGTTAAAGACTTGGATTCCCATCCTAAACATAGACAAAATTTCAAAAACTAATGTTGGACGTTTGATGGAATATTTCTGTGTCAAAAATACTCCTTCCGGTTTCTCACAAGTTTTGGCGAGTTTTTTTCGAGTATGGGCCTACTTGACGTTAATAAGAGCGGAAGGTCCTTGTATGGGCCGTACGGGCTCTTCTCCCGGTAGGGTGCGCGCGCGCGCGTGACTAGAGCACGCTGTAAACAGTCTCTCAGATGCAGATCCAGTCGTCCGTGAACACTTATGTGGCGCCGCGCTTCTCTTTATTCCTATGGGTGACGTCGAGCAACTTCAACGCTTCAGCACAGCATTCCGGGAAGGCAGCGCTGCATTTGAACCGATTTGAACGCAGAAATGACGGGAAGCTTCACAACATCGTTTCAGTTGCGTCTCAAAATGGATTTACACGCCACTGCTGTCAGGACTTTACCAAAGAAGTGTGTTTTTGAAGGAGCAGTCCCAGCGATAAAGCTTTGGTCCTGCTTTGGAAGAAGCCGGTGAGTTAACTTAAACTGCTTCAAATGTCTCTGCTTTTGGCTACGGACGCATGAGTAAACATCAGTAAACGACACGATCGCGTGCTTCGTCATTCAAATGCGCTAACTGTTAACGGTTACTCCATTGTTGTTCTCTGTATAACGTTACAGTATTCTGACGTGCAAAACCGTTTTGCTTGCTACTTCTAAGGTCTAGTCGCATACAATAGTCCATAAACAGAATCATGTCCTCATACACTGCGAGTAAACACACAGAAATGTGGAGAGGCCATTAAATACAGTACATACCACAGAGACGGACGTCCTGATGTTGCCGTTTCTCCTGTTCAATTTATTTCTCCCTCAGATTTGATTGTGGATCATTATCTGTATTAGCTGAGATAGCCATGGGTTTCTCCACGCTTGAGGACGTCACCGCTTTGCGCGCTTGTCATTCTTTAGCTCCGCCCACACGATACGCCTCCAGGCGCTCGGTTTTTTCCGGAAAGACTCGGTACAGCCCATATTTCTTTTATAAATATGATAAAACTAAAGACTTTTCGGAGATATGAAGGATGCCATACTACTCTATAGGTACTCAAGATTGACATGAGATTGACTGAAACTGAGTGTTTCACCCCCCCTTTAACTTTCAACACACTCAAATGTATTTAGTATGATTGTTTTGAGCATTTAAAACAGCACTGCGTTCCCCACACACACAATGAAAAGAGCAGAAGTGGCGACTGCTGCATAAGCAGAATAAAAGCTCAGAGAAGGTGTTTGGCACAGGTTTCTCAAGGGCTCTCGACGCGCCCTGCTTCATACCACCGTAACGCTTATAAAACTTTAATACATTCACTCATTCAACTCCCATGATTCCACACTCATTCACAGCATCATCAAGCTACGCCTTTGTTTTGAGTGACCTCTAGTGGCGAAACTTACATACTGTGCCTTTAAGAATCATCATCCTGACCTAATGCCCAAAGTGAAAATATGATGTAATTGGTGAGCTACCTGTGGCGGTTCCTCTTGCTGTAGTCTTCATTCGACAATGGGTCGAGGTCAGGGAGAGGAATGATGTAACCGCTGTCAGAGCTGAGTCTTTGTTCATCAAAGCCGCTCTCGCGGTCCTTCAGTTTGCCCTGGTTCTTGTAGAGCACGCCCATGTACGCGTCATCATCACTGTCAATACACTGCACCCGAGTCACAGCGGGGTGATCGCTCTTCAGGAAGTCATGATTCACGCGTTCATAACACTGCACACCATGAGAAATATAAAAACAATATAAAAAGTTAGAAAGAAATATTTAAAAATCATATTAAAAATATGTAGCATAAAAGAATACAAATTAATGTGACAAGAAAAATGCAGTTATTCTCAAATTAAGCTTGCTTTCTCTCTTGCATCATACTTAAGGAAACTAAGGAGAAATTGAATCATCTCTGGTCGTTGTAAATAGCACTTCAACTCCACCATAAACACTGCTCAACCCCGAAGTTCTGCCCCATTTCTGCAAGCGTTCTGTGGTTTCTTGAGGGCTTACAGGCCAATTTACGAACCACATTTCCCACCACACCCCTGCCCAAGGTGCTATAACAGGAGCTAGCTATTCCCTGGGCCATGTGACTCTGGGAAGCAGAGTTTTGAAGTAGCACGTGTGGTGTCTGTTTAATAGGGCAATTATGGCTAGTTGGCGGACGCTAACTGTATGCTCCTGATCATTAGCACTGCTGGGTTTTGCCTTGTTGGGGCGTTAGCCAGCTGGAGCGCTGGTGTGCGAATCTCTGTTAGCGGTCTGACAGCGTTGCCAGTGATGACATAGAAAGCCCAGATTGACACACTGCATTTAAGCTACAGGAAGTGGGAAGCCATTTCCACCATACTTTTATCTGGGCCATTTATTAGGCCATGGTGGGATATATTATTATAGTTTATAAATGTCACAGGTTTTTTCATTTTATATTATAGTTTTCAGTTTCAGTTTAGTTTTAGATGGCATTTATTATTAAACATTTTTTAAATCACGTGCAAATTGCTATTTCATTTAGTTTCAGGATAGTTTTCATCACTTGAATTTGTGTGGTGTTGTAAATGTTAGATTTACAGTATTCTCCCCTTAACATCGCATACAGAATATATTTTTGTATTTATCAATCAGATATCAATTCTCATCTAATTTGGTGGTTCCTTTTGGCAAAATACATGGATAAGATGTATTTAAAGAGATGAATTACTGTATCAGATTTTCTTTTCTAATTCATTGTTATATATATATATATATATATATATATATATATATATATATATATATATATATATATATATATATATATAAAATAAAAATAAATTAAATACAAATTAAATAATGTAATTATATTATAATTGGAACACAAATATTTTAGTTTTAATAATTAAATAGTTTTAGTATATGCGTTTAGTAGTTATAGTAAATATCATCCTACAAAATGATTTCATCCCAAAGAAAACTATGAGCATTTGCCAGTGGTAAACAGAAAACGTGAAATCTAGTGTTCATGTTGCAGGCTTACCCTCTTATATCCTGAGGGCAGCAGAGAGGCCACTGTATCACTCAGGCCGTGGAAAGACGGTCTCTTCTCTGGTTCACTGTTCCAACACTTCATCATAAGCTCATAGCTGCACACAAAAAACAACCGCACATTGGTCAGATATATTCGCCAAGCGCAGCAAAGCAGTCACGCAAACTTTGAGATGAAACGTACACATCGCTGGAAGCATGCTCGGGTTTCGCCATTCGGTATCCACTCTTGATCTTGTTGTAGAAGCTAGAATCCACAACCATACCTGGATAAGGCGTCCCTCCTTCAGAAATGACAAAAACACATTGTATACTGTACATTTGTTAAGTCTGGAAATAAATGCTATACAAATCTAGGGTCATATTAAACATACCAAGAGAGAAGATCTCCCATAATAAGATGCCATAAGACCAGACGTCACTGAGTGTAGTGTACAGGTTATCAAAAATACTCTCAGGGGCCATCCACTTTACTGGAAGGAAGGTCTGCGTGATAGAGACAAAAATACAAAGTATTAGAAGAGCAGCTCTTTTTGCCAAAATAGGGCATTTTAAAACACTGAAAATATCCATAATCTAAGATGAATGATCAAAAAAACACCACATAAGGAATAAAACAACCACTCACACTTCCTTTGGAGACATAGTTGTTATCATGCATGATGTCTCTGGCCAGCCCAAAGTCACAGATCTTCACTATCTTGCCTTGAGACAGCAGGACATTACGTGCAGCCAAGTCTCTGTGTACACACTGTGAGAAAGAGAGGGAAAAAGAGAAGTAAACAAGTGAGTGTGTTTAGTATAGAGAGATTCAGTTCAGTTTTAGTGGGATGTATTATATGGCTATTTGAGTTGGTCAAACATATTTATTTATCTCTTCCCATTACTCATTTCATCTAGTCTAACAGTCTTCTCCAACCTTTCCTTTAGTCATGTACTCTTACAGCCCCATCAAAAGGCTCAAAAATGGGTTTAGCTCCTTAAACTATATTGATATTATATACTTTTTATGATTAAAGCATTTTTCCTGTCTGTTTGATCGGACCACATGGGACAGCCTTCACTCTCCACGTGCATCAATGAGCCTTGGCCCCCCATGACCCTGTCACCGGTTCACCACTGTTCCTTCCTTGGATCACTTTTGATAGATCCTGACCACTGCAGACCGGGAACATCCCACAAGAGCTGCAGTTCTGGAGATGCTCTGAGCTAGTCGTCTAGCCCTCACAATTTGGCCCTTGTCAAACTCACTCAAATCCTTATGCTTGCCAATTTTCCTGCTTCTAACACATCGACTTTGGGGATAAAATGTTCATTTGCTGCCTAATATATCCCACACACTAACAAGTGCAGCATTTAGTTCAGAAAAGAGGGGATAAGGTATTCTGAGCTGGTGTTAGAGTGGAGGCGGAGCTAATTTGCATGTTCATGGAAAGCAAGGGTTACATTCAAGCTATTTTTAGGCATGGACATTTTTTTTTTCACTGGAATTTTTGGTAATTTTGGTGATCAAAGATGAGTTTTAAGGGATACAATTATTGACTACAGGGGGACTTTAACCTCTTGTTGGTTAACTTTTCATGCTCTATTTCCTTTCCTCAGCTCTCTGTCTTTCTTCAAGGGTGGTCTAGAAAGTCCACCTTTGTGAGATGAGATTTAGTAAACTCTGTTTCCAAATTTTAAACAGGAAGTCTAATTAATAGTTGCTATAACATAACATGGAATCAAATGATAGCAGCATCGCATTCACTGCTTGGCATCTCTCCTGAGAGATTTCAGTTTACCAGGGGAGTTCTGCAAACCCTCAATCCTATGTATTTTAACTATACAGCCACAGCGCATACAGGCAACCATTTTCTCAAATATAGAAACCTGCCATCAAGTCACCTCCTCCAACCGACATCCAGAATCACTTTAATTTTATGCCTCGATGTGATGTTATGTCTAAACTGCTAGATCAAAAGTGTTTTGAAGCAAATGTTTACAGACTAAACTGACAGATGCAGTTATCCTACACAAACAGGATTTAACTTACGTTCTTAGAGGCCAAGAACTCCATCCCTCGAGCCACCTGATAGGTGAAACTAAGGAGGTCCACTGTCGTCAGGCCTTCGTTGGTGTCATCCGAGAGAAGGTTCTCAACTTCACCGTCTGTTGTTCACACACACACTTTTGAATTAGAACCGCATGCTTAAAATGAATTTGTGTGTGTGTAAAGTCCGAGGAATGGCAGGCAGATGTATGCATTAAGACTTTTGCGCTACAATTACCATCTGTAATTGCTGGGTGCACGGACTGCAGTGACATGGGTGGACCTCTCTGCTATCACTAGCTAAACATCAGTGTGTGTGTGTGTGTGTGTGTGTGTGTCCTAACAACCAGCCAAGCCAAACCAGACCACAACATGCCAAACCAACCGGAGTACGTGTAGTAAACAAGGGGTAGAAAAATAAAGTGCAGAAAGAAAAAAGGAGGATAAAGACTAAGAAAACAGAACAGGGAAATGAAAGAGGCGGTGATGTGATTTATTCTTAAAGAGATAGATCACCCAAAAATAAATACTCTGTAATTATTTATTCACCCTCATGTTGTTCCAGACCTGTATGACTTTATTTTTTCCATATAACACACAAGGAGAAAAGAGTTTTCCATGCTCTTTTCAAAGCAATTTCAATGCACCAGAGCTTTCAAACTGTGAAACATCTTAAAGAATGTCAGAAACCAAACACTCAATGGGTCCATAGGTCCACTATAGGTCCATCAACTGTTCACTTACCCATATTCTTCAAAATATCTTCTTTTGTGTTCAGCAGAAGAAAGAAATTCATACAGGGTTTGAACAACTTGAGGGTGAGTAAATGATGACAGCATTTTTATTTTTGGGTGAACTATCCCTTTAAATCATACAATAGCTTTTTAAATTTGTATGAAGAATAGTAAAAAATGAAGATGTTTTTCCACTGTTAACCTTGACATGAGCTTTGGCCCTGCTTGGTGAGAGTTCATAATTTGGGAATAAATCATTCATGGAGTCAGATCTTTTCAATGAATCAGCTGATCGGACTAATCCAGCACAAACTGTTCCTCACACAAAGCTATCATATGACATCAGAAGACTTGCAATGTAGCACACAAGTCAGACTTTTATGGTGATTTTGCATCCTTTTTTAAAGCTTGAAAGCTTCAGTGCTCATTCATTCTACTTGGGACGGGGAAAAAAGCACAGTCTTTAAAATATCTTTTTTTGTGTGTGTTTGTGTTGGAACAACATGAGAGTGAGGGTGAGTAAATGATGACCAAAAATTCATTTTTGGGAAAATTACTACCTTTAAAAGAGTTCTCTTACCAATTAACTGTCTGTATGAGGGAGGGTGGTCATAGTCTGATCTCTGGATGGGGGAGTATTTTGAAGCTTCACTCATTTCCAGCATGGGGACGTATTGCATGGTGTCTGCCTGCTTCATGTCCATATAATCACCTTTCCCCTCAAAAGACAGGATGACGTAGCTGCACACACACATAAATACAGAAATAATAAGTCATGCTGTGTAAGGTCACCCTATCCAAGTGAAAACCCTGTTGGCCATGCTGATGAATGATTCGATCATCTTATAGTAGGTCATCAGAAAGATCTGATGTGTGGAGTAAGTGAATATGCAGAGATTAGATCACCAATCTTCTCACAGTGGTTTACAACATACGGCCAGTAACCTCCTGAGTATTCTTTGAAAGGTGACAAACGCATCACTTTTGTTTTGTTCCAAAACCTTGTGAGCAACTTCATAATGTTGCCTCCTAAAATTCCTAATGTTTGCCAAATTAAGTCAGCACTGTATATATTTTTGCTATTGCCAACTAAAACTAAGGGGCTGTTTTTTTATGCGTCCAGGCTGTTAATTTACACGACAACAGCGTTCTGGGTGTCTGAAAACGCAGGCTTTTGAAAACGGGTTTCAAAGTGCTCTGTGTAAAAAATATGATACCGATGACATCATGCACACGCGTAATACGTGTTCAGTCTATAGTGTTTCATCGCCATCTAATGGCCTGGCAGCAGAAAAGGGCCTACAGCGTTTTTAGTAAGCGGCAACCTCCCCCAGTCTCTGTTGAAGCCAATACGGAAGTAACTTAAACTGCAATTCCTCTACTGGCCACTAAGGACAGGCTTCAGAAGGGAGAAGAATCTTATTGAGCTCCATGTTAAAATGCCCAACTTTACAGCAGAAGAAAACATGTTTACAGCCTGGTACAAATTGTGGTTTTGGTCTATACGGCTAATTTTGCCCTTAATGATGACTGTGAGGGGGGTGAAATTTTTTTATAACTCAATTTACATTATATTAATCCTTAAAGTTTTGCATAATTAAGGGTGTGGTCACTTTGAGTGACAGGTGGATAGCCATTTATCCCTTTATTGATTATTTTGGTTAAATATTATGTTTGGACTCATTCTGCCGTGTCGCCTCCAACAGTTGAGTCAGGTGTAACACTTGTCTGTTATCTATCTCCTCTCATTACTGACTTCACTTACCCAATTAGACTGAAATCCTGACACTCCTAACATCATGTTTTGACCGAAAACTACATTTTTATTATGCAGCAAATTACATCTTTCGTGTGGGTATGTGTGTTGGCTGACCTCCTGCTACTCTCATCGGCTGGGTTGATGCCAAAGATGTCTAGATCTTTCTTGCCCTTTTCTGTGTGGCGGCTGAGAAAACCATCTCTGTTCTTGTGCAGATAATTCACCAGGTCTCCATAGAAACAATACTCCGTGATAATGTAAATGGGTCCTGAGAAGAGAAATGGACAAAAAGAAATAAAAATAAAAAATGTGAGAGCAGTGTTAATAAAACTGGTCTAAAATTATCAGAGACTTCTAAAACGACTAAAAGTTCTACATTGCACTTAACGCCGCCTGTTAAAACACTGCACAGTAAAAACCCACAAACCAGAAGACACCACCCTAGAGACCGCCTGTTTGTCTTTGTTATCTGTGTGTGTGTGGGTATGTGCATTTTTACCTGATTTGGTGCATGCTCCCAGAAGATTGACGATGTTTAGGTGAGGGCCCAGGTGGGTCATAATTTTCAGCTCTGACATCAAAGCTTGTTTCTCACTGGAGCGTGCTGTCGCTGATAAAACAACATTTTACCAGTTATATTACATATGGCCAACATTCAACAAAAAGGAGCTTTTAATATCTATATTTTAATATAAATCATAATTCATAGATGAGATACATGCGTTAACTTGTAATCTGTAACCTATAACATTTCCAAAGTAACCTTCCTAACACTGCTGCTTATAGAGCGTGTGGGAACTGAACAGAACGTTCAGAACGTTTTGCTGCCTAAGTGGGGTTTAATGGTTTAATACACATACCTGTGTGTCAAATTGTATTTGCTAGTAAACAAATCATTTATGTCTCAAGTGAACATAAACAGGTGAGAAAGAACAATGCACAAATATAATGGATCCCTGCAGTCGGTCTTAAAGTGACAGCATCCAAATTTTCCTGCTGTCATTATTGCAGGTTACACTTGCTAATCAAGCAACAACAAAAGGAGAGAACATCTCTCACTGCTCTTGACTGAATCACATTTGTAACTTTAAAACAAATAAATGTATTTTACACAGTAAAGAATATGCACTATACATATATTTTACATACATTATACATACATTTTATTTAGTATTTTTTTATGTAGTAAGTTTTTCAGGTAGGTCTATTTAATTTGTCTTTGTTGTATCATAGTTTGTTTTCTTTGCTATTTCTTTATCACTGTTTACCTTTCTTCAGTAAATTTGAGGGTTTTTTTAGGCTTCTATTAGCTTTTTTAATGTTTTGGTGATTAGAATTATGAAATTTCAGTGGTATTATAATTTTTGATATCATAAAAACATTATGGACCCACTTTATATTAGGTGGCCTTAACTAGCATGTACTAACATTTTAATTAATCATTTGATACAATGCTTTTATTGTGTACCTACATGTTTTTACATTGTACTTACATTATAAAAAATACCTGCATGTAATTACATCTGTAATTAATTTCTGTAGTTACACAGTTGGCACTTCCCTTACACTTAACCCTACCCTTAAACTTACCCACACCACCACACCTGTCCCTAACCCTACCCATATCCCACCTCAATATCAGTAAAAGTGTTTTGCATTACAATTTGAACACAGTAAGTACATTGTACTTATTTTTTGATGTAAGTACATAGTAGTTAAGGCCACCTAATATAAAGTGGGGCCAACATGATTTAAAACAAAAATAACTATATTAAGATTCATGATATATATTGTTATCATGAAATAAAATGACTCATATCACTCATATACACTCACCTAAAGGATTATTAGGAACACCATACTAATACTGTGTTTGACCTAGCCTAGAAATCTAGACGCACCCTAGCGGCAGCAAATCTAATCTGCCGCGAGTGTCGTCTAGCAACTCTCAATACACTTCTGAGCTGTAAAAGCCAAACTCTGGTCGGGCCAATCACATCGTGTATAGAGTCGGTGGGCGGGGATTAACATAATGACAGCCGAGTAGCACTTGCGTGCTTCTATTAAACACAGAAACTGGCGAACGGCGGTCTTTCGAATCAGCTTTGACCGCAACTCTGGAAGACTTGGAGTTAAGCTTTTCTCTGAGAAAAGAACAAAGAACGGCACTGAAGTCATTCTTAAAAAGGGAAGATGTGTTCGGAGTTTTGCCGACCGGATGCGGTGAAAGTTTAATCTGTCAACTAGCTCCGCTTCACCTTCGTTGCTCTGGTTGGTTGTAGCGCTATCCTATCGCGTGCAGAGGGAGTTTGAAAGACAACCGTTTATCCCGCCCCTCGGATTGAGCCCTGCCAATGGTGTGCTTCCAGACCAAACATCTTGATGTGGGTCTGGCTTGTCAGGCTATGTTTGACCCCCTTTCGCCTTCAGAACTGCCTTAATTCTACATGGCATTGATTCAACAAGGTGCTGAAAGCATTCTTTAGAAATGTTGGCCCATATTGATAGGATAGCATCTTGCAGTAGATGGAGATGGGAGATGATTTGTGGGAGATGATTTGTGGGATACACATCCAGGGCATGAAGCTCTCGTTCAACCACATCCCAAAGATGCTCTATTGGGTTGAGATCTGGTGACTGTGGGGGCCATTTTAGTACAGTGAACTCATTGTCATGTTCAAGAAACCAATTTGAAATGATTCAAGCTTTGTGACATGGTGTATTATCCTGCTGGAAGTAGCCATCAGAGGATGGGTGCAAGGTGGTCATTAGGGGTTGAACATGGTCAGAAACAATGGTCAGGTGGGCCGTGGAATTTAAAGGATTTGCACTGAGAGGCCTAAAGTGTGCACAACATCCCCCACACCATTACACCACCAGCAGCCTGCACAGTGGTAACAAGGCATGATGGATCCATGTTTCTATTCTGTTTATGCCAGATTCTGACTCTACCATCTGAATGTCTCAACAGAAATCAAGACTCATCAGACCAGGTAACATTTTTCCAGTCTTCAACTGTCCAATTTTGGTTAGCTCGTGCAAATTGTAGACACTCTTTTTGCTATTTGTAGTGGAGATGAGTGGTACCCGGTGGGGTCTTCTGCTGTTGTAGCCCATCCGCCTCAAGGTTGTGCGTGTTGTGGCTTCACAAATGCTTTGCTGCATACCTCGGGTTGTAACGAGTGGTTATTTCAGTCAAAGTTGCTCTTCTATCAGCTTGAATCAGTCGGCCCATTCTCCTCTGACCTCTAGCATCAACAAGGCATTTTCACCCACAGGACTGCCGCATACTGGATGTTTTTCGCTTTTCACACCATTCTTTGTAAACCCTAGAAATGGTTGTGTGTGAAAATCCCAGAAACTGAGCAGATTGTGAAATACTCAGACCGGCCCGTCTGGCACCAACAACCATGCCACGCTCAAAATTGCTTAAATGACCTTTCTTACCCATCCTGACATTCAGTTTGGAGTTCAGGAGATCGTCTTGACCAGGACCACACCCCGAAATGCATTGAGGCAACTGCCATGTGATTGGTTGATTAGATAGTTGCATTAATGAGAAATTGAACAGGTGTTCCTAATAATCGTTTAGGTGAGTGTATAAGATTTTGGTCATATCGCCCACCCTAGATCTGATATTGCTCTAATTATGCATTTTATACATGCAAATCAGTTCTACTAGTTAACCTTCAATGAACTTACGTTTAAGCATTTTTACAGCCACTTTCATCACAGGTTGAGAACGACTGAGTCCGTAAGCAGTGCCCTCCACCACTTTCCCAAACGCTCCTGAGCCCAGGACACGACCTGCAACACACACACACGCACAAACTTTTAACTCATTTGCATAACCAGAGGATGTGGCAGAAACATTATCTAGTGTAAGAGAGGATGCAAACACAAAGCGCTTTCTGTAACTTTTAGTATTACCACAGTGATTTCCTGTGCAAGACCGTTTTGAATGTTTGAGTCGAAAACCTCAATAAGTCTGCACAGTCACCACACAAATCACCTAAATAGAAACTGTGCAGGAGATTGTGAAACACAATCCTATCGAGCACACGACCACAACAGAATGTCACTTAAATATGGCTGAACCACGCTGAATCCACAGGACAAGATCATGGTGGACGGATTCATTACAACTGTGACTTACCCAGAACAAGACTATCTCGAGAAAACTCCCAGCGGGAATCATATGGAAGCTGCATGGGATCGACATAGATGTATTCGTGACCATCCGGACTGACAGATTCAATCACGCGCCATCTGATCTCATATCGTGGTTTCTGTAACACAGGTGCAGAAAGAGAGGATGATTCTCATGTGGTCAGGAATAGAGCTTACGGATACTGGAGGACAGACAGGCTTTTCCACACTCAGGTTGAGAGGTGTAAAGTGTCATTCACACACAAACAATGTGACACATTTCAGCCCTCAAAGAAGCTTACATGTTGATGCATTATGTCTTGTCATACCTCAAATGTGTATGAATTTAGGGATTTGTGAGTGCATCATTGGGTGAATATCTAGGTAAGTTAGTGAGTGAGTGATTATGAGTCTTAAAGTAAGTATGGGGTCTGTACAAATTTTTATGTTTTTCAATCTCTTATACTCACCAAGGCTGCTTTTATTTGATCAAAAATACAGTAAAACAGTAATATTGTGAAATATTATTACAATGTAATAACTTCTTAAATAAACATAATAAGCATCTTTACTGTGACTTTTGATCAATTTAATGCATCCTCGCTGAATAAAAGTATTTATTTCTTCTTTTCTTTTTTTACTGACACCAAACATTTGATTGGTAGTGTAAGTACAATATGAATAAACATTGCAATGGGCGAGTGAGTTAGCAAATGTGAGTGAATGGTTGAGTCAATGAGTCAGTGTGAATAAATGAGTAAATGGACAAGTGATTGAGTAAATAAATTAGTGCTGTCAAATCGATTAATCGTGATTAATCATATCCAAAATAAAAGTTTACGTTTACATAATATATGTGTGTGTGTACTGTGTATAATTATTAACACGTGCATGTGTATATTTAAGAAATTATAATATAATTAAGAAATACTTTTGATAGTCCACTTTAGACATTATACTAACTAAAAGTAACTTTGCAACTACATATCAACTAACTGTCATTAGAGTATTTGTAGACTGTCTGATTAATATTTACTAAAACTTTATTTTGTTGGTCGCCCAACAGACATTCTACTGACTATAATTAATTTGGCAAATACAATTCAACTTATTCTACTAACCTGAACCCTAACACCTCACCATAACCAGTCAACTGACAGTCTACTAATACTCTAAGGAGAGTTAGTTGACATGTAGTTGCAAAGTTACTTATAGTTAGTAGAAAGTTTAACATGGACTATCGAAATAAATTGTAACCTGCAAATATTTCTTTAATATATACATAAATGACTGTGTACTGTTTTTATACATACATAATAATTATACACAGTACACGGCCATATATTATGTACACAAACTTTATTTTGTATGCGATTAATCACGATTAATCGATTTGACAGCACTAAAATAAACTATTAAGTGAATGAGTCAATGTGAATGCTTGAGTGAGTGGATGAATGAGTACCTGTTTCCAGATAATGACCAGCACAATGAGTGAGATGACGACAATGACCAGCAGAACCAGAACAGCAGCAGCCACAGTGAGCTCTGAGTGCGGACCTGAACACACCAGCAGCAATGAGGAAGGGGACGGTGGAGATATGAAAGGGTATGGTACAAAATGTATCTATGACAACTGTAGGTACAAAACTAACTTTCCCTAAAGGTAAACTAATGTACCTAATAATAAAACGTACAAAACATTTTACACTGCATCACTTTCGTATGCTGTGTTAATCAAGGTGCCCAGCGTGAGCAATTAATTTACGCCATAGCTTAGTGACTCAAAACCTCTGCCAACAGAACCTAGTGTAAACACATATGGATTTGTTTCTAAAAGCAGTGGACGGTCCATCTGAGGAATCTATCACAGATGAGCACCAAATGAGGCTAACAGATGTAAGGACTACCAAAGTAGCATTTGCTGAGTTTAAAGCACCATAATGAACAGATAGCCACACACAAACATATAAATGCAGAGATGTTTCCTCACAATGGCTGAAATTTCAACAAACAAAACATGACCTCAGTGCAAATCTTCTTCCAGGAATTCATGCCTAAATAAACTATACACCTGTGATTCAAATTGGTTTCAAATCAGCTTGAAGCTTTGTTTACCCTGGGACTGCATGACAAACAGTGACATTAAGAGATTTAGTTCACTTCGGATGAATGGACTGGATTATAAAATCAACTTTGTGACTTTTAAAATAAAAAAAGCAGTCTCTGAAGAGACAAGACGAGGCCTCTTACCATTTGTCACAAGTTTAATCTCCCGTGAAACAGCGCCCATGTCATTCCTGGCCAGACAGCGCACAGCGATCGTACTCTCAAGATGGTGAAAAATGATGTGACTCTCAATGTGGTTGTCCTCATCCATTTGCAGTTCCACAGTGATGTCCGTGGAGTTGATCGGAAGCGGCATCCACTGGGAGGAATCGTTGGCACAGCTGGTGGAAGAAAGAAAAGTGAGGTCAGCATGTCATTATGGTGACTTGACTTTTAACTCTAGGGATGCGAATGTGTCACCCGCTTATATTGAAGGAAAGAGCAAGAAATGATGGAGTGAAGGAAGGACAGAAATATGTGTATTTCAAACAAGAAGGAAGACTGCTTACTGTTTAATGTTTTTGCAGATATACCAGTCCACGTCAGGGACGGGGGAGCCGCCAACAGTACACACCACTTCCTGACCTGCAGCAGAGCCATGGTGGATGTCCATCAGATCCACAATCACAGGGGGAACTGTAAGAGGAGACAGCCCGTCAACATTTTCACTGGCCCCACCACAATTGTTTTTGGAAACAAAAATAAATGAATACTTTTATTCAGCAAGGATGCATGAAATTAATCAAAAGTGACAGTAAAGACATTTATAATGTAACAAAGTATTTATATATTCGAGTCAATGGTAAATGATGTTCTATTTCTCAAAGTATCCTGTATGTCCGTTTCCATAAAAATATTAGGCAGCACAATTGCTGTTTTTTGAGCAGCAAATCGGCATATTAAAATGATTTGTGAAGGATCATGTGACACTGAAGACTGGAGTAATGATGCTGAAAATTACAGGAATAAATAGCATTTTAAAATAAAATAAAATATTTTAAATTGTAATGATATTTTGAAATATTATAATAATATGTTTACAAAAAATTATCTAATATAATGAAATAATTTATTACTTATCTTTATTTTTAAACTAAATGCATACAAATATAACTTTGGAAGCTATGAATTATGCTGTGCATAATCAAATTTATTGATTTGTTTGATGCGTCAGGGTTTGTGTAACCTTGAGCTTTATTTTTGAGCTTTGACTTGTGATTAAATGTTTATGTAATGTGAAAATCTCTTGATTTCATCGGTCAAGTTATTTTAGTACAATTAAAAGTGGAAATCTGAGTATCATTTTTAAACATTACCCTTTACTTTAACGTGGTGTCATTATTTTCAGTATTTTCTGTTTTGAATGCATACATTATATAAGAAATCCAGCCTTTATACTGTAAGTACATGTGGCTACAGACTGCTTGACAAAGGTTCTCCAGTTGACAACAAGAAAAACATAAACAAATGTATGTAAAGAGTGGTGAAGAAAGATATAGAGGTGCATCGAGATAAACCAACAGCAAGCATGGGCAAAAGCAAACAAATGTAAATGTAGGTAAATAACAGAATGACAGAAACAACTTGCATGTACAGAAAAAAAAAAACTTTAACCCACCTTTAACCTGAAGGTAGAAACTGTAGCTGGTAGTCAGGCTGCCTGTTTTTGCCCTGATGGTGTAGTTCCCACTATCCTCCGCTTTAGCCCTGATCAGGGTCAACACACCCTGGTAACTGAACAAACCACACAACAGCTTTAACTCAACACTCCTAAAATATTTAAGCACACAAAATGTGCTTTTAATGACTGAAAATGTTAAAGTACATTACTTTCAGTCACTTGTAAATACAGAACATGTAAGCAGGCCACTGTGCTCAGATGAGGATTGTGAAGTAGAAGTTGTGGTCACCTGGTCTCGCTGATTTTCAGCAGGCTGGTGTTGATCTCTGCAGCAACGTCTCCCAGGATGGAGCCGTCCTTTAACCATGTGACTTTGGGGGCGGGGAAAGACTCTATGTCCACACTGAACTCTCGTACCTCATCCAGCCTAGTAGTCTCCACTGGACCAATCACTGGATTTATGTGTACAAACTCATGATCTGCACATAAGAGCAGATCAGGACTGCAAATGAATCACTGTCACGAATGCATATGTGTGAATCTGCCATACGCATTTGTATTTTATAGCATGTATCTGTGTGAGTGTATATGTGATCTCTGTACCATAGACTGTAATAGTGAGCTGTTTGGTTTGGCTCTCGCCGCTCATAATGTTAGTGATGGAGCAGGCATAGATGCCGCTGTCTTTCGGTGAGGCATTAGTCACTGTCAGAGTATAATGGATCTCAAGATCTCGCTCATTCTCCTTTACGGTCTTTACTCCTCGATCCGCCTGAGAGAGAAAGATAGAGGCAGGATATAAATGAATGTATTTTCTTAAATAAATGAATGTAAATGAATTATATAAATGAATGTAAAAATAGATTTATTTTTAATTTGTATTATTTTGGTATAATGCATAGGCTCACCAGTTTCCCAGGGTATTTCCAGTGATCCTCTAACATCATACTTCCTCTGGCCACACAGTCAACAGTGATGGTCTCACCCACCAGAAGAGCCTTCTTGTCTGCTCGAAGCTCAACTCTTAAATCAGACCCTCCTGAAAAAAGATATAATGAAGTCAAGTTCAGTTTGTTTGATGGATGCCATGGCAAGGGAAGAAACTAAATTCATTGTCTCCTGAAAAAGGGCAGCAACATTAAACCAAAGCATGTCTTTACAAGACCAACACATGACAACTCTCTGAAAACTATTAGCATGTCATTGAATATGGGAATGTTAATGTAGAGCAAGTATGGACTTGCCACTGTTAATAGATAAACATATACACTATTGTGAGCATGTCAGATATGCTGCTTCTGCATAAATATAGACAAATAAATAGTCAGGTGGAGCAGGAGGAGGTGGAGGGTTTTTGAGAAACTCCTTTAAAGACAAGTAAACAGTCAGTAATAAAACAAGAACAAACATTCAAATGACAAGCAATAGCACAAATAAATACAACAAAGATACAAATGAAATAAACAGTGCTCTTCGGGCAGGTCTAATAGTTTTCAGATATCGAGATTTAATATTGCCAATGTCACGTGATTTCAGCAGTTTGGTAGTTTGACACGTGATCCGAATCATTGATCGATTCACTGATTCATGGCCGTTTGAATCTTTATTTGAGTAACATGGAAGAGAAGACAATGCTGAGTAAAGTCATAGTTTTTGTTATTTTTGGACCAAAATGTATTTTCGATGCTTCAAGAGATTCACATGAACTAACTGATGTCACATATGGACTACTTTGATGATGTTTTTATTAGCTTTCTGGACATGGACAGTATAGTGTGCATAGACTGCATATGCTCTCGGACTAAATATAACATTTCTTAAACTGTGTTCTGAAGATGAACGGAGGTCTTACGGGTGTGGAACGACATTAGGGTATGGAGTCATTAATGACAACAATTTCATTTTTGGGTGAACTAACCCTTTAAGGGTCCTTATTGTTACACTATTAGGTATTATAGTCTTATCATTTCTGTATTTTGTTCCATATGCATGACGACTTACAAAAGGAGATAAGATCATTCATGTCAGTTACTGTTTCATACTGTTAATTAAAAAGTGAATAAGAATCTGTTAGCTCAATTTTCATGTAAAAAAGATTGTAATTTTGATTTACTTGTAATTGTTGTCAGATTAATATTTTACCATTCGTTGTGTCCTGAAGTAAATGTTCTGTTTCAGTTCTAAGAAAAGCAGCACCTATTATTGTTCACTTTTCGTCAGAGGAAATGCAGCTGATTTTTTTGGGCTTAAAGTACATTAAAACAACCAGCTAACGTGATTTTCTTTTTTTATATTATAGTTAAAATATGTTTACAAATAAAATGTATTATTATTATTATCATCTCAATTTTTTAACTAACTGAATAATCTTTCAAAACGTACTGATTAGTCGTCAACGGCGATGGCAATACTCAATGAATAGTTGATTAATTGATCGATAATATCAAAATAATCGTTTGTTGCAGCCCTACTGTACAATAAAACAAAAAGCACTTATTAAAAAAGATTTTTGCTTTGAAAGGCACAATCAAACTCATTCTCACCTGTCCAACCATGAACGATGTACTGTATGCTGTCAAGCTCCTGTCCTTTAATGAGGGCCCTGCAGACGTACGTCCCAGCGCTGAAGAGGCCAACGAAACCTCTCTTGCTGTCATAGACATTGGGCAGAACCTGATTGGTCTCAATGTGAATGAGAGAGACGCTGGTGCTGGGGTCTGTCACACGGCAGGGAATCTCCATTTCATCATGACCCGTCATCACATGGTTATCAAAAGGGTTCATGGATGGTACAAACGGCGTTTGTGGATCTGTGTGTGTTGATGGAGGAATTCAATGTCAGTTCGCCATGTACAAAAGGCTTCATACTAACATATATATATATATACTAACATATATATATAAACACTTTTTTTTTTTTACATCACTGCAACAATCCAGCTTGTGCAATAAGAGGGGCAAAAAGGCAAATCGGTACCTACCTGGCACATAAATGTAGATTGTGGTCTCCTCAGTGTCGTTGCTCAAGTCATAGTAGCAGATGTATTCTCCCGTATGAGCGGCTGTCGTATTGCCAACAGTCACAGTGGAGATGAAGAGTCCTTTCTTTTCAGAGTCGACCTGATCCTGGAGAGAAACGGGACTGTGCCAAGCGAGCTCAGCCTGACCTCGACATGTGAGTCGGAAAGTTGAGTGGAGAGACACCTCCATGCTCTCCCTCTGGGGCCACATCACTGGAGCCAGAACTGACTGCGGCAGCACTGGGTGCGTGGCTGCACAAAACACACTTGGATCATGACATGAACAAGAATTTCTCAAACACATCTCATACAAACAAATGCTATAGATTTGTGTTTCTGAATCATTGCAGGCACTTCATACATAGTTCGACTGTTTTATGCAACCATACCTTTAACCAGCAGTTTGAATGAAAACCTTGAAGTCCTGGAGCCAGTCGACGCAACAACCTCATAGGTGCCACTGTCCTCCTCTATGGGGTGGCGGAAAACCAAAATATTCTCATACCTTCATAAAAAGAAAACATTACAGTTATCTGAGTGTTATTATGAAACTGGTGACACTTACAACAAGGTTCAGTTTTTTAACAAAGGTTATGAACTAACAATACTTTAACAGCATTTATTAATCTAACTAAAAGTTATTTTCTACATATATTAATACATTCATAAAATTGTTGCATGAATATTTAAAAATGAACCTTAACCTGAAAAAAAAACAAATGTTTTTTTATAGTATTTATTTAGATAAATGTTTTTTTTAAATATATAAAAAATAAATGTCTACAGTATTTATTGATTATTGTGTGTACATTTTTGCAGAATTGTATATATTATATAATTATATAAAATATATTCATATATTATAATATATGTCATAGAAACATTATCGGCTACTGTCACTTTAAATCCTGAAGCTCATAACGCAGATCTGGCAATCATCCGATGTCCTTACGAGGATACTCGACAAAGTGTTTTTGCGCAAAAGAGAACAAAATGCGGTCGCACACTGTCTGAAGCGCGCTAATTTTGGAAGCCCTAATTATCAGTAATAGATGATTAAAATATTGTCTATTTTGTAAAATTCTACCTGAGGCCATCCAGATGAGTGGTCTTGGTGGAGATGTAGCTGTCATCCAGCTGAAGGCCATCTTTAAACCACCTGACCTTTGGCTCAGGGTCAGCGTCAATGTAAATGGTGAACTCTTTTTCCTCCAGAAGAGATGCAACCTCCACTGGCCCAATACCGTTAGTAATTAATTCCACAAATGAGCTCTCTGATGGAGAAAGAAAGAAAGAAAGAAAGAAAGAAAGAAAGAAAGAAAGAAAGAAAGAAAGAAAGAAAGAAAGAAAGAAAGAAAGAAAGAAAGAAAGAAAGAAAGAAAGAAAGAAAGAAAGAAAGAAAGAAAGAAAGAAAGAAAGAAAGAACATTGATTGATTGTCTGTCCCACATCTGTTCCTCCCATCTCCGTTGACTGGTTTTAATGGTGAAAGCAGAGGTGTGCAGAGTCTAAGTGAGAAAGGGAAGTGCATACCGTGGACTGTGATCCCCAGGCCGATGGACTTGGTTTGTCCAGTGAATTGGTTGGTTACTGCACACTCATAGCGTCCGGTGTCTGCCACAGAGGTCTTTGGGATGTTGAGGATGTACTGAACCTTGTCTGGGAAAGCTAACCTTATCGGAACAGCCTCCCTGGCCTGAATAGTAAGAGAAAATAAAAATCCATATTACACACGACATGTTGCGTTAAGTGGATGCACATGTGAAATTGTGATAGCCATCAGCTGCTGGATTTTTTTTACTACTGTATTTTAGTACTCTATTTTGTATATCAACGTTTTCTTTGCAAATATGTTCTTTAGTCTCTGCAACATATATTCTCTTCCAGGACTAGTCTGTATCCATATTTCAGTGCAGCATGCTGGAGATAAATCAGCTCTACACAAGTCTTTTAAAGGGCTGTAATCAGACAAGCACAGCAAACTCTTCATAAACAACCCCAGCAGAACCCAGCACGGCTCCAGTCCAGACAAGGACTTGGAACCTCTCTACACAAGTCCACACTGCTTTCAGTGTCTCTTATTTAAAGATAATGCTTCTGACAGACTCATTTAAAATAAACATGGATGGTGAGCTACATCATACACACAATGAAATATAAAGACATCTTTCCAGCAAACACACGCAAAAATAAATAAATAAAGTTTTTTGATTTGGAACTCACATTCATAATCAAATACATACAAAAAGTACAACTAACTAAATAACTATTAAACAAACACATTTTGATTTGGAACGTGCATTAATCAGCAAACACACCAAAATAATAAACTCACCCTGTAGTCAATACCCCCCCGCAAAATTCATCTTTAAATGTAAAAAAAAAAATCATTTTTTTTTTCATGCCATAAATAGCTTGAATGTAACTCTACAGCCTTGCTTGTATCTATGAATATGCAAATGAGCCCCGCCTCCACTCACTCACACAGGCTTGTCTACAAGTCAAAGTATCAGAATGGAAATGCGTTTAATGTATTGCTCTTCAAAACGTAGGACACATAATGTTCATTATTATGATCAGCTTTTTGCTTACGCTATCAAACAGCTAATAACATGTTGTTATGTTACACAAACCATGCTCCCGTTTGCCACCTCAGTCTACCTTTTAAAAATCAGCATCCTAGAAACACTTTGAACAATTTATAACGACAGTGGAGAAAGGCATATAGTTCATCATAACATCGTATATATAATTTACCAGCTATATTGCTAAATCTACCTGATAATTCAGAACAGAAAAACTTCTCTTGCTTCAGAGAATAGTTAATGATATGCTAAAGCCTGCCCACACATTGACATGATTGGTTACAAGGTAGTGACGTCAGAAACACCAGTGATTTCAAACCACGTTTTTGAGACTGTCTTTTGTTTGGAGTTTTAAGGAGAAAATACTCAGCAATGGTATTGACTTATGAATTTGCACATGGTTTGTGTGAAAGCATATTGAAAACACCACACACACATATATAAACTTTATTTTCACCACCACAGGGGTTCTTTAAAAACTAACTAAAACTAACTCAGGCAGGCATACAACTACATTCCCACACACATGTGGAATCACAAGACCGTTAAGAAACACACATCTGTCTTTAACACTCTCAGGACGTGCAGGCCATAGGTCAAAGTACACAGTAAATTAGTGTCCTTCCATTCCTTTGAGGCTTCTACCTTCACTTTTTTAAGATTACAGGTTTGCATTTCAACCTACTTTTACATAAAGAGTGAAGGAATACTGCACCAGAACACACCTCTGCATCACACCAGAAGTCTTCCGTTCTAGAGAAGCCAGTTTTGCTTATGTTAGGTAAGTACAAAACAGAACGGGAAAGAGAGAGAGGGATGAAAAAACAGATTCTTGGTTGAGTTTCTTGCCTGTTTTTGAGGGTGCAGCCACTGCTGGTGGAACGCCTGTCCAGGAGGCGTCTCACAGGTGAGATTGACAGCATCCCCCTCTTTCACATCCTCCATACTGGCTACTAGATGCATGCTGAAGTCCTGCTGTTCGTCTTCATTCACCCGCAAGTCCTGCTGTTCTTCATCTTCGTCATCTTCAACAGAATCAAAATCATTCAATAAATGCACAATGCTGCTATTAATCTCATTTTTGCTGTTTGCTCATTTTTTAGTATTCTATCATTATTAGAAACATGTGTGAGTGAAAACAGGACCAGTTACTTGATGCAAGTCCAAGAACAAAGCAGAAACACCCAATCACTAATGCACCAGTACTAAATGTTCTTCTCATAAACGTGCAGTGCATGGTGATCCAAAAAGAAGCAAGTGTGTGTAAGTTTCTCACACCTGCGGCTCACCCTAACTCAAAATGTCATCACGCAACAAGAATTTGTCATCTCCCAGGGTACTCATGTAGTAAAAGCCATGACCTAATATTTCACTTGTCTTTTTTCAAAAATGACCCAATATAGCGATTTAAGATAGCACTTTATTGCGATTCTCCACTTTAGACATTGACTATAAGTAACTACATGCCAATACCAGTCATTCAAGTATTAGGAGACTTCTCCTAACATTTGACTTTGATGCTCCCCAACAGATATTCTGCTGACTGTAAGTAACCTTGCAAGTACGTCAACTTATTCTACTCACATCTAACCCTAACAGTCTTCGAAGACTCTAATTAGAGGGGAACCATAAACGTCATTTCACCAAGTACAACATATTCCTGGATCATGTTTGTTGAATCAGGGACTAGTTGAGGGACTAGTTTACAGTTAAAGGGATAGTTCACCCAAAATAAAACCTCTGTCATCATTTACTCACCTTCAAGTTGTTCCAAACAGTGTTCTGCTGTACAGAAGTTATTTGGAAGAATGTTTGTAACCAAGCAGATCCCCCCCCCCTCTCCTCCCATTGACTACCATGTTTTTCCCCTACTATGGTAGTTGATGGGGGGCAAGATCTGCTTGGTTACAAACATTCTTCCAAATATCTTTGATAGAATATTCATTTTTGGGTGAACTATCCCTTTATGTTTAGGTTTACAGCCAGGTTTATGTGCATCTACAGCAGTATTGTTAACCTAAATTTCCCTCTGATTTTAGGGAACAGTTATAGGGTTAGGTTTAGAGGTAGGAGGACCACATTTTTCAGACAGGAAATCAAACTAAATGTTGATCCAGGAACTTGGCAAAATCATGGTGACCGGCTGACATAGTTGCACATTAATCAAAGATAGTTGACATGAAGTTGCAAAGTCACTTTCCAGTAAGCGATAGCCTTCATTTCACTGTCTCAGTTCACTGTAGACCCGATATAGTCCAGCTATGAATAACCCACTTCTAGCCAACATAACCTTGAGATGTATGATATTCCATCATGTAAGCAAAATTCAACAGTGATTACAAGATCTGTGGTTTCATTTCTTTGAGATGTTCTATGCGTAGCCTAGTCTATTCTTAGACGTCTATTAAAGCCCAAGTATTGCCTTGTTTTAGCCTAGACATCAGGGTTGTGTTAACTTTGGACTGATATAACGTCTAATTGCTTGCTAGTTTATAGTTGATAGAATGTCTTTACCATGTATTAAACCTTAACCTACATTTTTTGTAGCTAACCTATCGAAATAAAGTGTAACACTGTGCATATGTAATTCTTGTTGTGCAATGTTTACCTGTGTCACCTGTCACATTATAAACGCTGCTCCGCAGCACTTTGCCATTCACGCTCGTCTCGCAAACGTATTGTCCTGGTGATATGTTGCCGAAAAAGCCGATTTTGTGGTCGTAAGGCAGAGAAACCTCAACCCCACTCTGCAGGTCTCTGAGAATCACGTGCGAATGTGGGTTTGTGGCGAGGCAGGGGATCATTATGCCCATCTCATCTACCTCAATAACAGGCTCAGACACGAACGGAACCTCGGGATCTGTGGAACAAGAGGCGAGAGTCCTTTTTACAAACAGGCTACATAATGTGCTAATTATTTGCAACACATGCAGCAGTCGTGAACAAAAACGTACCTAGAACAAAAACGTAGATATCAGCGAAGCTTGCAATATCATCCACATAAGCGCAGGTGTAGAGACGCGTGTTTAAGGCCTCAGCATCAGTGATCACCAAAGTGCTGTGGTTTAACCCGGAATGCACCGCGCTGTTGAGCGGTAATGGCTCGACCCATGTCACTCTGCGCTCTCCGGAGCATGTGATGCTGAACTCCGCATGAGGTGTCAGAATAATTTCCTCTTTATCGTAATTAATAACAGGCTGAGGTTCTGAAACATCTACAGGAAAATATTTCATGTATTTAATGATTTGTTCTGTAGCTTTTAAGCAGTGAATTTTTTTGTGATCAATATATGTTTTTTTATCTTTGTTTATTTATTTCTTTTACTAATATGTAGCTACCACTATATATATATATATATATATATATATATATATATATATATATATATATATATAGGCTATTTTTTATTTATTTTTTTATTTATTAATTAATTTATTTATTTTACTAATATGTACCCCAGTTATTTAAAAGCTGCAGCATAATTCATTAAATATATAGGCCTATAAATAAATTAAAAATATATATGAATCAAAACGAATTTTTCTTTTTTATATTTCATGTATTTCATTAATTATAGGCTACTGTAGCTTTTAAATAACAGTGGCATATATTAGTAAAATAAATAAAACATAAAACCATTATATTAATCAAAACGAATACATTTTTATATAGTCCGTATATTTAATCATTATACGGTAGTTTTTAAATAACAGTATATATTAGTAAAATAAAAAAAACAAAATAAAATACATAAACAAATTATATTAATCAAAACCAATAAATATTTGTTTAAATGTCATGCATTTAAATAATTATACTGAAGATTTTAAATAGTAGTGGTACATATTAGTAGGCTATTAGTACATAATTATAACTAATAAATAGTATTAAAAAATGAAAACGAAAACAACAACTTAATTTTTTCACATACCTGAAAATACCCCAAGTAAGACAATCCCCAAAACGAGATGTGTCTCCAGAAATCCCATTTTCACGTAGATTGTGCTCAGCTGAAAGGGGAGAAAAGATGTTACGACTTTAAACGTTTCGAGAAAATACGAAAATCGATATTCCAAACACAAGCACAGCTCATTTCTTTGGGTTTGTTCTCTTGTGGTTAATCCGGTGTAAAAGATGAACCTTTATACAGTAATAGCTCAGGTAGCCGGAAAAGAACATTGAATCATCGGCAGCAGAAAGTTTCGGAAAGGTTCAGTGCCAAAACATAAAAGGTCTTTAAAGCGTCTGGACGCAGTTCAGTCAGTCAACTGACGCCAGGCTCTTCGGCGGGGGAGCGCTGGGGTAGATCGGCTCAGCTTTATTTGACCACCAGGTGGAGACACAGTACACGTTTTCCCGGACAGACCACCGCAGCGGGTAGAACCAAAAGATACGAGTTTCTTCAGTGTTCTAAAAATCAATATAGTTTGGTTTACATTGGTACAATTTGAACTTTTTTTTTAAATTCCTAAAACATGAGGATACAGCTTAATATAGGATATGACAGCTTATACAGACACATATCAGTATTAAGATAATTGTATCTGTACTGCTATAATCTATATCATTTTAAATATATATTTTAATCAGTATAAATATGCAATTAAATGTGGCCGCATGTAATTACATATAATCTAACTTTTTAAGAACGACGAGACTAAAGTGCGTAAATAAGATTACAGTGCTGCAGCACAACTTGTTGCATTCTGTCTTTGTTCGTATGATTTCTAAAGTGCCGTGACTGGTCTGAAACTTCTTGCCTTGTCGAGTTTCTAATCAGACATTCCGCGCGCGCGTGTTTTATCTCTGTCTGTCTAATCCTCGGACCCCTGGGTTCCATCAGCGCTTCAGCAGACAGGCAATGTCACTCAATCTGAAGTGGAAACTCAATTATCATTCAAATTGCAGCACATATTTAATTGGTCCTCTGTAAAATAATACTAATTAAAAAAAAACATGGTCGATAATTGATGAAAGCATGTACATTAAGTTTAAAGTGTTTGCAAAGAAATTGTCTAGTACTTCAAAGTGTGTGTGTGTGGGGGGGGGGGGGGGGGGACTTTTTACAGCCCTGAGAAGACTGAAGCTCTGCCATTTGCTCTTGTCAGCCCTCTCAAGCTAATTATCCTTGGTGAATCCGGGGGTGTTGAGTAAGACTGTAATTAGTCGACCCCTTTCTGTGCCACGATTTAGGAATCCATCGGATTGCCGTGGGAATCAGTTCTGGAATGGTGCGCTTTTTGTACCGCTCATCTGTCCAGGGGTGTCTGAGCGCAAGCCTCGGCCCGCACTTCTCTCCGCGCACCCCCGGCACCAGGCGCCCACACACAGATGCGCAACTGGCCGCCAAACACGACCGATCCGCTGCGCTTGACACTCTCGGGCAACAGCTGAGTGAGGGGTGCCATCCAACACCCAGTTACTTCACGCGTAAAAGCGATTTCCATGGGAATAAAAGAAAGCGGTCTAAAGATAGCCTGGTGAGGTGACGTCTCTAAGAGCAGCTGTAATTCGCTGCAGAAAAGAAAGACAAAATGACTTTTTCTTTTATTTCATCCAGTTCCATCCTTGTTTTAGTCAAAGCAAACCAACACGTTCTCCTTGCCCCTTGGTAAATACGACCTAAATTAATCCAGATGTGAGAGAAGTTCCCCATTCACGTAGATTCATCATCGACGCGGACTTCAGCGCAGAAGGCGACAAAAAAGTTTTTTTCTTTTTCTGAACTCCTCAGTCGTGCTTTGACTTCATCACTCCGCAATAAATAAATCTCCATCCCATCGACTAATCCAAAGAGTGATATTCCAGTGTGGTCATGGGCATCCCATTAACATTTTGAGGGCTCAGTATCCAGTCTGAAATGTGTTTTCCTTTAGATGCCAGAGCTGCGCCTCTCCACGGGCAGAGGCACCCCCAGCTGCGCGCCTGCGGCTCCAACTGGGATCCAGCACAACCAGGCTTTGACTTTACGGGTGATAACGCGGTTCCGTGGGGGAAAGTCTATAATCCTGCTCGATGGTCTCCAGAATCAAAGTGGAAAAATCCGTCTCTTTTTTTTTTCTTGTCCATTGTGAGCGTTTATGAAAAATATATAAATCCACTTATCATTTAAAAGTAAAATAGTTTAGTGATTTAATATAGGGCTAGCTGTTATTTATTTATAATTTTCTTTTTACTGGTCGTCTCAGAATTTGAGGAAACTAATTAAATTAAAAACGCAATTGTTAAAAAAAGAAACAAAAGAGCAGCTTTAATTGGTCTAACCCTGAATAAGTGCCATGGGTTTGAACGTCTGGTGGAAACTTTGCATGAAAGAAAATACAAAAGAAACTAATTAAACTAATTTAAACATACAATACCTTTTTAATCCCTTTTGGTTGTTCCCTTTGATAAAAGAACAGCCAAAAGAATGGCAAAGCTCTTGTAAAATACTCTAATCAGCCCAAGGGTCCTCAGTTGTAAAGCAGTAGTAATCCTCTCCTTGTGCTGTGCTTCTCCGTCCTGCACCACGGCCACTCACACAAATGCGCCTCTGCAAGAGCAACCTGTAATTGATTCAATGTTACAGTCCATCCTTCCCAGAGAACTAATCATCTGGCTCAAAGTAAATAACTCTCAGGAAACGGCCCCTCCCCTCTCCCTGCCCCAGGCGTCCTTTCAAAATAAGAGTCCGTGTTTTCACACTGCAGCTCCGAAGAGGAGTCAGATTACTCCCTGCTCTGCAGTTCTGAAGGAGGTGCATGAAAGGAGGTTGAGCAGGGAAGAAAAGAGCCATATGCTTTTTTTGTAAGTCTAAGAGGGGCCCTTTTGGAATAAAGGGATCTTTGGGGGGGGGGGGGGGGGACAATGAAGTCAAGTGACCCTTTAAAACTGTTTTTTATAGAGGTTTATATAGGTAGGAAAGAAATCAAAGAATTTGGAATGCCCAATTACATCCAGTAACTCGATTAACCTTGTCATCACGCTTCATTCTTCATGTTCAGCTTTTAGATGATTGCGCTTTTCGGCGGTGCTTGCTGCAGCTGGAGCTGCTTGCGCTTTCTTTTATGCGTGTTGAAGCCGACTTTCATTTGTGATTGTTCTGTCATTTCTGCGACTTTTTTAATTGAGTAGTTTTTAATTCTCATTTTATGCTGGCCAAATGTGATTTAAGACTTGGGTGCTCAGATAATATAGTTTACTTTTGTGACAAATGTAAAGTGTTGTGAAATGGGTCATCCTGCAGAGAAAATCACAAAATTGTGGGTCCATCATTGGCACGTGCCGACGCATGTAAGGGGGCGCTCTAACATAAGAAACAAAGTCTGTGGCTCTCTCTCTCTCTCTCTCTCTCTCTCTCTCTCTCTCTCTCTCTCTCTCTCTCTCTCTCTCTCTCTCTCTCTCTCTCTCTCTCTCATTTAGCATCTATAACATTACTACTCATGAAGTTAGATTTTTTTATATGGTTAATTTGTATACGATATGTGAAAAATGTGTAAAATTCCCTAAAAAATGACGCCACCACCTCGTCTCTAGTTTTTTTGCCCTTCAGCTCTACTTTAAGACATACCGGGCTGCAGATAATGGCTCATTATGAACTGGTGGCCTTCGTGTCCCCTGCACACGGTGGTTCGCAGCTCTCTGTGCAGATGACTGACCCGGTATGTGGCGAGCGGAGCCCCGGGGCAGGCTTGGCCCCCCTCTAGCCCTCTCCGCGTTCTTCCTGCAGCCGGTTCAGAGGAGCCCGCCTTGCAGCTCACCCTCGCAGAGAAACACACATCTCCAGTTGCTCAGCACAATTATTTCCACATGTTCGTGTCGCCCGGCCGCTCAAAAGAACAGAGTCCCTTGTTCTGGAAACAAAAGGCTCTAATCTCCGAGGCTAAAACTGAAGCCTTTAGAATAGCGCGGGATACCTTGATCGGCGCTTTCGTTTGGAATCTTTTTAAATGCATTGAAGTGAGCAAAAGATTGGCAACAAGCACGCGCAATTATGCTGTTTTTATTGTTTACTTAAAATGTCTGGGTTAAAGGAATTAATCAACGAGTTTAAGCAGACATGCCAACCACACCAGAGGCTTTTGATAAGGAAAAGAGTGTGTAAATTACAGAATACGATTAACACCTGGAGACTTAAAAAGTGGCCAGAAAGTTTGCTGTGTAAAACCAAGGCACTTTTCAATCAAACCGCTACCTTTCCAGTTTTCCGATTGTGATGTCATTTTTAATAATAAAGTTTAATGTAAATTGTTCCGAAAACTACAAAACATTGACAGTGCGACAGGACTTGCTGGTCGTTATTAACAACAGAGAATTATATAATAGCCCATATATAGCCTATACAATAACCAGTATGGGACGAATGCGGGAGCGGGAGGGAGAGAGAGAGGGAGAATCTGTCTCAGCTACGGGACAACAGCAATTCAGTCCACCTCCTCACTGTATGCCTGACGCCAAGAGGAATATATCGATGCACATGCGCAGAGAGAGATAGAGAGAGAAAGAGAGAGAGAGAGAGAGTCATTTCTGATGTTTCGGGAGAGCGAGTTTTTAATTCTCAATTTCTGAATGATGAACTACGCTGTGTTGAGTTTTTTAAAGCCTATATCTATCTGCAGAGATATAACCACATGGTGGCGTATATGTCCATCTGTGGGATATCCTACATCCATCTCTCTCATCTCTTTAGTTCAAGCCTATTCAGCGAGGGGGAGAGAGAGAGAGAGAGAGAGAGAGAGAGAGAGAGAGAGAGAGAGAGAGAGAGAGAGAGAGAGAGAGAGAGAGAGAGAGAGAGAGAGAGAGAGAGAGAGAGAGAGAGAAATTAAAGCTCTCTGGGAATAATACAATTAAATCGAAGTACAAACCACATCAAGACAAATGACTTTAACTTTATTAGCACAATAACTACTTATAAAGAAAAGGCAAAGATTTGCGGTCTGACATTTTTATATTGACATTTTGCATTCTCTCTCTCTCTCTCTCTCTCTCTCTCTCTCTCTCTCGCTCTCGCTCTCTCTCATTCAGTCAGCATCTAAGACATTACTACTTACACACAATGCAGGTCGATGTTAACTTTTTTAAGGCAAATTTTAAGTTAATCCTCACTCTCAGAAGCATCAAAAATCAGTATCTGCTATATATTGTTTAATCTTATAAAGAACAGAACACTGTTTTTTAAGAAAAGCGTTTCATGGTAGTAAGCTAGAGAGAGATTAATTTGTTAATTTTTATGATTAAAAAACAATAAGAAATGGATAATTCTTCTGAACACGGACTCTTAATCTTCCACTATCTGACTAAATGATCTGATATACAGACAGTCCGATATGAGACCCGGTGAGCAGTAGTTGGTGACCTGATCTGGAGTCAGTGTCGTGAATGGTCAGCTGTCACTGCAGGGCTCAGCCTGACGCGCTGTTTTCACACACGCGCTGTCCAGCGTGCTGAAGCTCGCCGGGTCTTTCTCCTTCTATATCGGCTATATATTTGTGGGCGTGTGGCCGAGGCAGAAGCGGAAATACTTTATAATGAATAAAGGTTGACCTTGGACGCAGAAAACAGAGACAGTATAGGCGTTTAGCCCAGGAGGGTGTAATATATATAGGGGTCCAACATATATATGGGGTCCAACAGATTATCATTACCTTATGATCAGAGGCGGACAGTTTTCACTTTCTACTCAAGTACATTTTTAAGTATAAACTTTATTAGTGTTTTTATTTGAAAAACTTTTACTTTACTACATTCCAAAGCATATTATATAATGTCAAGCTTTTTTTTTTTTTTACTGCACTGCATTATATAAAACAAAGTTTTTAAATACTTAATTAGATTCAAAATATATAGTAATTTCTTTCTTTTACTTGAGTAAAAGTATACAATATACAAAATTATATTCAATATGGAACGTAGTGCATAAAAATTATGCTTTGGAATGTTGTGAAGAAAAGTTTCCCAAATATATATATATATATATATATATATATATATATATATATATATATATATATATATATATATATATATATATATATATATATATATATATATATAAGAAAGTAAAATAAAGTATAGAATTGAAAAATGTACTTAAGCAGAGTAAAAATACACCACTACTGTCTGCCTCTGCTTATGATTTTCTCTGGTCTATTCCAGATCTTTAATCCTGCTGGTTTCAAGAGGAAGCCAGACAAGAGCTGCAGAGTGACAGCTTTTGGTCTGCAAAGTCCAATCTGCATTAAACTCGGTTTGCATTGTTAACAGCTATTCTGAGAACAAGACCCAAAGTTCGTCAACTTCTGCCCATTGGGGGCGCTATAGCAGAACACGCTTACAACTGCAACCTCTCTATCGAGTTTGGTTTGTTTTGGTGTTTCTTTTGGTGTTCCAATTTTTGGTTTGTTTTGGTGTTTCTTTGCTGCATGTACTAACATAACCCAGATAACATTTAGACAACAAAACAGCCAATCATATTTCAGCAGTGTTTAGCATAATCTGAATGTCTCCACAATTCCCTTCCAATTGGCCAAATATTATTATTATATATATAATAATAATATATATATTATCGTAATAATATATCACAATAATAAAAAAAAAATGTCTGGTTTTTGATCAAATAAATGCAGGCTTGATGATCAAACTTTTGGCCTGTACTGTATAACATTGTTCTTGACTTACCAAGCTTCTGTTTCTTTGCCTTTGCATATTCTAGAACCACATTTTGAAAGTCAGGTTTAGTGTTACACCCTACCTTCAAGGCTGTGAAATGTACTTGTAAGAAAGTTTTTGTCCAGTTCCAGAAGCTGAGCTCTACATGCTGTTTATTCGTTCTGGCTCCTCTTGTGCGTGTCCTCGCAGAAATAATTTCCTAAAATGTTCAAAGACTCATAATTCTTGCTCAAAGGACAACATACAATTGATTACGACGATTGACATGTTTCTGCTTTCACTTAGATTATTTCTCACAGACCAAAAGCCTGCTTTTCCACTTGAATATAACCAACAAATAAAGAACAGAGAGCAACATTTTTATTTTTTTAAGCCATTCATTTCCACCTGTAAGTTTTAGTAATGAATAATATTCTCTCTATATTCAATCTCATTCAAAGCTGACCTTTTTTCCCCTTTTTTGTTGAACATCGGCTATACATTCTAATCCCGCAAAGCCACTAAGCACACTTGATAATATAGTGGGCACGCTCAGAGGCGGAACAATGGGACGCCTTAAAGAGGAGCTGACACGTCTCAGAAAGGGCCCATTCTAGAGAGCGCGACAAAAGCGCTCGGGACATATTGTGTGATGACCGAGTTCCCACTAAATGAAGTTACCGTGGACAGCACTGATGGGACACGTGTCTAGAATTGGCAGTTCCATCATCTTTGAAACAATCGGCTTCGGACGGAAACCCAGAGAAGCCCAAATGATGTCACATCAACTGCATTTTTCAACATTGTACTTTGCAGTTGAAACTAGTCCATTAAATAAGCAATTTACGTGACTGAAGGCAACACTTTTAAACTAAAAAATAAGAAAGCATACTTTTAGTCTACTTTTTATGTATTTACGATATATTAAAATTGCACTTAAGAAAGGTCTCCATACTCTTGATTGAGATATACTTAAAAGTATAATTAAAGTCACAATATGTAATTTCTCGCCTCTAGAGGTCACTTATTCAAAACAAAGGCATAGCTTGATGACGCCTGCATTTGCAGAACTTGTATTATGCTGCAGACCTCCGCTTCTTTTGGCCATGATACGTAGTTTTATCATATTAGATACATTATTTGAGTGTGTTGTGTTGAACATTATGTTATAATGCTACTCTGTGCGTTGACTCGGCTGCTACTTTGAGACTGCAGTACGCTAGATCGATATTAGGCATGGTAAAACATGGTACTCACGGTAAATCAAGAAAAACAGATTTAAACAATAAGACAAACTGTGTTGAGCTGTATAACAATGATTAGTTTTCTGTTGATGAATGTATCGAAACAGTTGCTCACCTGTCTAATAAAACACATAATATATTAAAGCGTCTTTGGTGTTTATACAAAAAAACAGAGGGTTTCCGAAAAATGCACGGACACGGTCTGTTTCCTGGTTAAAATAGCTTATTTCTGTGGATTTAAACATTCTTGGAAACATTTGGGATAATGTATCATGTCAAAAAACATATAGCCTAACTTGTGGTTTTTGGATAGGCCTATTTTAATCCAAAAATCATACATACTGTGCCATTAAGTAATCAAAGTATACTTTTAGTCGTGTTTAATCTTTTGATTGAGTATAGGCCTATAGCCTATTAAATATTTTTTTCCACATAGGCCTAGGTTTACATACTTTCTTTTGCATTTACATTGTTTGAAAATATTGATTAAAAAAGAAAGCAGATTTGTTACTGAGCATCTGAATTTTTGTGTAGTCTAGTCCACTGGTGTACAAAGGAATTTACTTCAAATATAGCTGCTTACTCTTTCCCCGCCACTGACTTAGTTTTCCGGCTATTCGTGATTTCACTGTTATACAGTAGGTGGCGCTATTACGCATCTTCTGTAAGACTACAGAATCTCCGGATCAACACACAGGTAAAGAAGAAACAGAAACAAGCGATAGTAGATTGCTCATGCAAATGTAAAACGGCATCATCAAAACAGCATAAATTCAAAACTGTCTAATGTTATGAAAAATGTCGACCCTGGCATAACCTAAAAAAGTAAGTTTCCTGGTTGCCTTAAACTTCTGAGTTCAGTAAATTTAAAAATGTGAGTTAATACAATGAAGGAGATTGGTTTAATCAACAGAAACTCCAAATATTATTTTATCAGAACCATGCACACTAATTATCTAAGTTGTTTTGACAAATAACATATTTTTTTTAACTAATTGTACTAAACTAGTTTGTTGAGAGTACACTTCAAGTGTATATAGGTTACTTTCATATACTAAACAAGTATTACAAGTATCATAGGGATAATTCATTCAAAAAGGAAAATTCTGTCATCGTTTAGTCACGCTCAAGTTGTTTCAAACAGGGGGGGGGGGGGGGGGGCTGGGGGGGGGGGGGGCGTTGATATGGTAGGTCAATGGTTACCGAGATCTGCTGGTAACAAATATTCTTACAAACATCTTTTGTGTTCAGCAGAACAAAGAAATGTATACAGGTTTGGATCAACTTGAGCGTGACTAAATGATGACATTAAATGATGACGGACTAGCAATAGTATACTAGCAATAACAGAATGAAAGTATCCCTCAACCAAACCCTAACCCCAGTATGTTGTTAATTAATATTACTCAGTACTTAGGCCTATACAATTACACTATTGACACCTTAATATAAAGTGCAACCAAATGTAGGTGTGAACTAGTTGTGCACTTAAAGTTCACTACTGTTAGGCTTAATACTTTTGTACTCTAAAAAGTGGGCCAATTTAGTCCCAATCAATATTGAAATATAGCCTATAAGTGTACTACTATGATATTAGTATATTTAGGCTACATAAAGTATAGTTTATGTACTTACAAATATACTTCATAAAGGCAAATGGAGGCATTCATTGCCCGAGTGCCCCACTTCTCTCAAGGCGAAAGCAGCTGCAAGCCTTAAAAGGGGATTCAATTAATTGCTCTTTGTCATGCGTAATTGGCCATTTTGCGACAGAGCGCAATCTTTTAAAAGCTCAGCTGTACTTTGTTTCCATTTAATATACGGTTTTAAGCATCGGATTCCCAAATATATGGTAGCCTACTCAACTGCACCACCCACACAAGTGATATTAAATGCCATAACACCAAATTAAGGCATTACTTTACCTCACAATTTGGCTACAACGTGCAAAACAATAGCTAATCAAATATACGTTTTAAGTTTCAATATCCAAGTTAAACACGAATCTACGTTAAATTTCAAGTCTTCAAAATTCCAAACTGCAATTTTAAATCTGATATTAGAAAAGTGACAAGTGTCTGGGGTCAAGCGTGTCACGTCTGAAAAACGAGAGTCAGTCCCGAAACGGTTGAAAACTCTTTTGTCGGGAGCTCTTTCTCTCGCACACCTGCAAGGGGTGAAGTCTAATTCGATTAATAAGAAATTCAATATATATTCATTAGGTGCCTTCCCTCGATAATATATGATCGTGAAGCGAGACGTGAAAGGAGGCCATTTATTCCGCCTCTGAAAGGACCTGCGTGGGACCAAAATTTCACCTGCTTCCCCTCTCAATTAGGAATGTATCCCAAACTCTGACGGAACACGAGTTAAATTAAGCGTTCGCTAATTTCCTATCACCCCTCCTACGTAATCCCTCAATTTTCAGCATGCCCCCTCAATTTGGCCCAAGTTGAAAGGTTCAAATAGTGCCTAATGAAACAGTGACTAAATCGTTTTCTCGCGCGCGGAGGAACCCTGTAGACGTCTCGTGAAAGGCCTTGAGCTCGCCGCCGTCGGGGGTCCGCCGGCTAAATGCGAGTTCCTGGCAGGACAATCTAACCTGTCAAAGCCTTTGGCCAGCTCTGCGTAGCTTTTTTCCCTCGTTCGTATTGAAGGAATTGCTACATAAGCAACCAAACGTGGGACAAAAACTGCAATTAAACTCTTTTCGGATTAATTTAACAGGGGGACAACCGTCTCTTGAAAAGCAGGCACAGAATACGGTCGACGTATAATTGACTATCACCTGGCTCGTGAGATAGACGTTCTCTGCTATAGGCCTTTTGTGGCCTGAGCACTATAGGAGGGAATTTATGAGAAGAGCAGTGGAAAATAAGTCAGAATATAATGTTTAAATGGTACTTAAAGACCTACTTAAAGAAATTTAGAATATCTGAACATCCAGAAGAAGAAAAAATCAAGTGATAACATTTTAAAATTAGAGCATAAACTGTATATGTATATGCTTATAAATGAGTTTCACATATGCCTATATCAATTTAAAGACTTCCCCTGGTTCTCTTTGAAAAGTGTCCAAGGGGTCAGAAGGCTTTGTGAAGTTATCTTATTAAAACAAATGCGTTTGGCGTCTAGCTAAAACACATTTAAGACTATGCGTTTACACCACACAGAAATGTACGTACTGCACTTTTCTGTTCTGTTTATGTCGAATATAAATTGTCGAGGTATGTTTTGTGAGTGTATTGAGTTTGCATCAAACTTGCATGACTCTCCTTTCCCAACCCAAACAAATTTTTTCATCCTGATCGTATTTAAACGTGTCAATTAAATATTAATGTGATCCACTACGCTACCATATCATTATATATATATATATATATATATATATATATATATATATATATATATATATATATATATATATATATATATTGCATTATGTAGCCACTTTAAATGTATGTACATACTATTTAAACAGGTGTCTCGTTCCAATAGGACAAATAATACATTTCAGAACGGATTAGTGTAGTTACAGATGTGATTTATTTAAATAAATACAAATATACACATTTTCTTTAATAGGTACATACAACTCAGGTGGGGAAAAAAATCACAGTTTCTCAGTAGTCTAGGACAGATTGGATTAACAGTCTGCATATTTACAGTATCACGCAGGGATTCTTTCATCTTCTCCGTTTGTCTAGCATTTATCCTTAAAAGGAGCAGGGATGACAGAATGGATTACCAGAGGTCGTTTCACTTAAACTGTATAACATGTTATTGACTTGCATGACGTGCATAAAAACTATTATTTCACAGTTGGTGGCATATATAAGAATAGCTGAATTGAGTGTCAGGGTAAAACCACACTTTGAGAGGAAAGAGAGAGGAATTGGCAGTAGCTAAATCTCCATATACTTTGGGTTATTGAACGACGGAAGACAGTGTCCTATAAATTCAGCCGTTTCAACGGATCCGTATACTCTTAAACGTGTCATAAGATACCGAACTTAAGTCTGTGATGTTCGTGACGCTTCTAGACAGGCGAAGTCTCCTTCTCCTCTGTGGCTGATACAGGTGACAGGGATTCTTCGTCTTCAGAGCGCGGATAATGTGAGTGGCTGCCCGAGCATTTGCATCCTGCGTGCGCGCTCCGTTGCGTACCTTTGCCTTCTTTCTTGTGTTTAACGCGGCGGTTCTGGAACCAAATTTTCACCTGTTTCTCGGACAGATTTAGATATGTGGCTATTTCGATCCTGCGTAAGCGGGAGAGGTACATGTTAGATGAGAATTCGCGCTCCAACTCAAGCAGCTGAGTGCTGGTGAAGGCAGTGCGCATCCGTTTGCCGTTCTGTATGTGGCTGTTGTCGGACACACCTATAAAGCACACACAAATAATAATATTAAAATCACGTCAATGCCTACCAACTATGAAAAATAATGAAGCAAACAGTCAGTTTGTTAATTATAGATGTAAATGTGCTAAACTGCGGCTCAAGATAGTTCATCAAAACATAAAGTAAACAAGAAAGTAACTTGCGTAAAGACTTTTGCATTCAATATAGTACCTATGCAAAATAGTCGCGCGTATAGGTAACAGGTGTAGTAGCATGCGCGCGCACTCACTCACTCACTCACCTAGAGACAGGCAGTGATACCTCCGAGGGTCAGTGACGCTGTAGCTTGTGGGCGTGCAGACAGGCGCGTGTCCGTGTCCCGGGTGCGTTAACGCGGGGCTCTGTTGGTGTGCTACCCTCTGACAGAACGCCGCGTCACCTGCGGAGAAGCCCTGGCCCTTCAGCAGATGTGGGATTCCGCCACGGGGAGAGTGGATATGCGAGGTTACGCACAGCGGACAGACACAAAAAGTGCCGGTCTTCCGGGACGGGCAAACGGGCGCAGTGACGCTCATCACGCCGGGAGAGTGCATGCCAATGGGGATGAGAAAGTCCTGCCCCGTGTGCTCGCTTAGAACCGGCCGCGCGGGGTCCTTGATAATCAAAGAGTCTACGTAGAAAGACCTCGACATGATTGCTCCTGTCTGGGTGAGATGCTGATGGTGTCAGTGATACCACACTGATGGCGTTGCTCCAAGGACTTGCGCAGTACACAGTGGTCTTAACACTGTTCTGAAGCCCTCGGGAGCTGGCTTATGTTTGATAGTTCAACAAAAGGGACCCCGGAGAGGGCCGGCCCTAACGTCACCCACGTGCGCTCACGGCCTAGGGGCTTTAGTACCTCTGGCGTCCCGAGACACGTGATGCCCAGGCGAGCCTCCAATCAAATCTTTGCCCATACAGTCTTGTTAGCTCGCGAAGTGGCACAACAACCCTGGCAAGTACGCCTACTGAGATGTCAACAATTATCCTATTATACTCCCCGTCTAATAGATTCATATTTTGATTGAGAGATGATAGCGACAGATGAAGAGAGGTATAGGCCTACATTTCTCACAAACTTTGCTATGGCCACATTTTCTGTATGTGTCGAACCATCTCCGGTACAAATGGGGAATTACACCTCAGTTGTCCAATTATACACTCAAAAATAATTTCAAAGTTGGGTTGGAAATGGACAGACGTTTGCCTAAAGGGCTGAGCAGTTTATTTAAATCCATTGTTTAATAACCACTTTATGGCTGGCTTAAAATGAACCTAAAATAGGCTGGAAAATAAAAATCTGACCAGAGGCAACAATAATAATCAAAAGGTGAACATTTATTATTAAGCAAATTATTATTGTTTAATTAGGCTCATTCATTAAACATAATAATGTTAATTTAAGAGACCTATTCAGAAATGTTAACTTCCAACCTACTTTGGGTTGATTTTAAGCAAACAATACTGTAAATAGGTTAAATAAAACTACCCAGCAGGGTGGGCAAACATTTAACCCATCAGCTGCGTTAAAACAACCCAGTTGCTGGGTTTGTCCATTTTCAACCCAACTTGGGTAGTTTTGAACCCAGCATTTTTAGAGTGTAAATCTCAAAAGGCCAAACTATCCAAATGCCCTAAGTTAATCACCCCTCATCTAATACTATATTAGAGCATCCCTAGCTTGACCTATAACCTTAAATTTAATAGAAAATGCATAATAATAGACATATTTGTATCTTTACAACAAACAAAAGCTACACAAATGTGCAAAACAGATCATTTATTTAATTGTAGGCTAATTATTTGAGAAATCATAGACAGAGTGACAAAGGAAAACAGTGGTGAATAACTAATGAACTTTAGGGATTTGAATCTAATAAACAAACTGAATATTTAAATAAAATGCAAACCAAACGCAGTTATAATCTTATTGGTTCAAGTCTGTTTAGAAAATCATGGGCCGGCAATTAAAGATTTATGATTCTCTGGAGTCTGGGCATTTGCAATTCGATAGCGATTAGGATTCAATTAGAAAGTGTTTATTGTAGAGGTTTTTGGAGTGGATAAACAGCCAGCTATTTCAGAAATGCGTTAATCCCTCATCTTGTGACAATAATTAGCAGGTTTGATCTCTCGGCGGGTCAGGGGCGGGTTGAGCTTCCACTTTCGTCCGCGCGCGAACACTGCGCGAGCGAGCGAGCTTTGGCGAGGTTAAGTCTCGCCAAAACGGTAGGTCCGGTATTAGTCTACCTCCTACTTCTTCAGGAGATACTTAACCTCGTCAAATCTTGCCTGAAGATTACAGTGAAAGCAACGCTGTCAATCTATAAAAGCTCCATTGCTTGTGCATGTAGGCTGCAATTATCTCTGCTCACAATTACAGGCCTGACACCTGAGCTTTTCAAGAACATGCAAAACACAGTAAAACGAGCTCTTTTAAAAAACAGCCTTTTATGGGTGTTATGATAGAACTGAAAGTCTACTAATGATGATTGAGGGCAAAGTTCAAGCGCGGTGATGACGATTTCATAGGCCTATGAGCATTTAGCGCTAATATCACCAAGAGGAGACGCGTGCTCTGCTTTCATAGGCATTTAATTGCTGAAATCAGCGGCGACTCTCATTCTTAAACGATGTAGAATATGACTTTAAATGGGCTGATTTGGAGAGGCGAAAAAACAAACACATCTGTCATTTTGGCTGTAATTGGTGTAATGGTTGAAGCGAATTAAATCAGACATGAGAGAGAGACAGAGAGAATGAATGACAAGCCATGCGGAATGATTCGCGGCGCGCGCCCATCATACCGTCCACTCTTCAATATGATTTTTTTCTTTCCATAATTCCTCACGATAAAATTTCATTCTCTATTAAGTAATCCTACAAATGAGAGTCTTTATGAGTCTGTAATGAGCTCTAATTGCCAAGACTAGCCGGGCCACGTGGAAGGATTTAAGACTTAAGCCGTCGGGTACTGTGCACAGAGTGTTACCTAGCCATTACTTTCATAATTCAAGGGGAAAATTAGCCCATTTAAGGAAAAAAAAATCCTTTGATTCCTTTTATTCTGCTCGGGGTGATAGGAATACATCTTTGTCTGCTTGGGTTAAGAAACAAACGAGTAAGAAAGTGCTATTATCGAAGAGAAACGATTGTGGCTGTATAATGTGCTATTGTTGATTAAAAAAATGTAAAGATGCTCAGTATTTTTAACTTCATTTAGTTGTATTTTATAGTGTTGGCTAGTTGGGCCTATTTGAAGCAAAGTAGCCAATGAGTAAAACGTGCTTATACCCAATTGCCCTAATGTCAAGTCTTCTGTAAAAAAAAAACGTTATAACGTATAACTTTTTATTTAAAAAAAAAATCTCTATTATTGATATAGCACTTTTATAGCTATAGTTCATCATGAGTATTTTACTAAATTAACTCCACAAATCAATCCACCACGTTATGCAAAATGATTTGTAATAGTATTACATGTGTTTAAGAGAAAATTACATCCATATGTTATTATTATTAATTATTATTATAAGTCTATTATTATGTTACCCTTTAGGTGGCCTTTGACGTAGCATAAACATGTGTAAGGGGGACGTCTTAGAAAATGTCAAATATAGTGAAAAACCAAAGGCAAAAGAATGGAGACCATTTAGATTTATGACCAACTATTATTTTGCTTTTATTGTCTTAGATGTTCTTGACAATGTCACATGTCTTGGTTCCGGTAACAAGATGCATGGCAAATTAATATATATATATAAACTCGTGTGAAAAAGGACAGAGCTGAACTCGTGTTCCAAAATTCTTTAATATTCCTTTGCTCAAATGGTTGTTTTTATGAATATTGATTAAAATGTTATTTCCCTTGGTCCAGATGAAACACATCTCCATTGTCACCTTAAACCAGACCAATTGTACTATAATCAAAAATGCATTTAAAACGGATTTTAATTCAAGGATCACATTCTTATTAATGGAATAAAATGCAAGTTAAAAAAAGAAAGAAAAAAGTTATTATTGTAGATAATTATATTTACATCAAATATGTGGGCGTCTCTAATGTGATGTATTAAACATGAAAACAGTTGTCAGCTCTCACCTTCAGTCCCGTGCAATATTGCACTATAAGCGGTCCATAACTGCCGTATTGCATAAGTATCATTAATTTGTGTCAACGCCTCCTCACAAAAGTTGTATTGTGGCGCAAGGGGCCAGCCCGCGGCCCATCCCGACTGATACAGTGGGTGATTCCCCCCATTCCCAGTAACCAAGCAACACACGGTGAATACTGAAAACTGAAAAGAAACACTCGGGTTTTCAATATAGTCTTCAATAGCAAGGGGAAAATGAACAATGATCCCGCAGACAACATAATGCGGCGCAGTGACTTTTCATTGCCAATTATCTCCTTCATCTGAATAGCAGCTGCAGGGCCTGCTCTTCATTTCATCGTTTGGGGGGCTGAGTGGGGGGCTTAAATTCAATTGCCTGTGTGTGTCAAAATCTAATTTATGTCTTAATGACGGATACGATTTTTATGAAAAGGAGCCGGAGCCACACACATAGGAATTTCAACAGCAAACTGCAACTGTTGCTTATTCTCAACGTTTTTCTTCACGACTCAATCACGGGATGTGTTTATTAAGAGAGTTTATTTTTCAATAAACACACGAAGAATGGGTGAGAGTGAGACTGAGAGAGAAGTTGCCTCGTAAACAACGCGCAATTAGGAGAGGCCAGAAAAACAAGATGACTGCCGACAGATTCGGTGATGCTGAACTCAACGTTACCCACAGAACCTCCACTAACCTCATTAAAAAAATCCTCTCTCTCATCACCTTATTAGAGCGCGCGACTCTTCCTAATAGACAACAGTTCCTTCCAAACGACTAGACAAACATTCATGACTAAACCACAACAGGCGAGACGGAGGATCGAATAGCCCTTATGCCGATTGCGTTTCGCTTGACATGCTGAAATAAAATCTTGTAAATGTGTATAAATGCCTTACTCGAAGGGTCATAGAGAACTGCAGAGTTACATCCAAGACCCTCTTATTAAATATGCAGACTTGGGATGTCCGTAATTTAGCCACAATAGACGTTTACTGGTCCGAGATAAATAGGAACACATTATAATAATCAAACGTTTTCCATGTTTTTCCAATTACATTCCAATGTAAATGTAAATAAACTTGAAATCGATTCAGATTTTTAGAATGAGAATGTTATTTTCATCAGTTTAGCAGTAGTTGAAATCCTTTTTATACAATGACTTCATGTCTTAATAAATCAAAAAATAATTTGATGCGATTTAGAATCAATGCAAATTAGTCTCAAATTAGTTTTCCGTTTGTCATACACCGGAAAAATATAGTTATAGGACTTATATGAGTAATCAGTCAATAAACATGAATAATATAAGAATATTGGAACACTAAAAATGATGGGTTGTTTTCAAATATTGAAAGGGCTGGGTTATTTTTGACCCAAATTCCAACCCAGTCTTTGTGTGTGTGTGTGTGTGTGTGTGTGTGTGTGTGTGTGTGTGTGTGTGTGTGTGTGTGAAGACATTCAGTTTTTAACCCTTTTGCACTGTTCAATTTCTGGTTACACTCGTCAAATTGACCCTAATTGGATTTAAAACAATTCCCCAGAAATTACTCTATGAAAAAAAATAGAATCAGATACAAACAATTACGTTTCACACATTACAAAAAATAAATATCTGAATTTACAATTTATAAAAAATATTTGTAACCACTATAAGATTGCCCCTCCCTGACACGTGTGGGACAATTATACCAGTATACATTTATAACAATAATAACATCTTAAAAATTTAGACCTAAATCTTGACAAACGATACGTTTTCAGACTTTAATTTTCCTATTTGGTGACTGGATTTTCAAAAGAAATGACAGAGCAGTAGATAAATAGCCATAGATTCTTCATTTGTGATGCGGTGCCAAACTATAATGTCCGCTCTGACTCCTTCCATATGTTTTATATGCATTTTACAGATTGGATTCAAATCATATTAACATTACTTCCCAAACTACTTCTGAATAGGATGTCTACTTCATGAATATTAATTAAAGAATGAAAATATATAGTTCAGATAACTAAAACCATACATGGAAATCGAAGAGTCTACATGTCATCTAGTGGAAAAGTTTGGTACTGCGCACAAAAAAAAAATCTTACTAAAAGTTATTTTTTTGAGATATCAACCTAAAATTTGGCAGAAAACTTGTTTAGATATTTAGTTTTGATTTTCTTGAAGTTTTAGAGTTGAACATGTTTTGTAAAATGTTGTTATATATGTTATGTTCCTAAACTTAACTTTTTTTTCTTCTTCTACAATATTCTGTGAAATGTTCAATAAATAACAAAATATAACCAAATACAAATATTTGGTCTCTACAGCCGTTAAAATATGTGGGTCAAATTGACCCCCGAACATCACAAACACAAATTGACCCACAGCATAACGCAAGGGTTATAAGAGGAGTTTACTGTTTAAAAGTTTAACAAATTAAATTACCCATTCAGTTTACCTCGTCTTAAAAAAAATGTCTAAAGACATTTTTATTAATTCATTACACTCTAATAAATGCTGTGTTGTTTCCACCTAATTGTCTGTCAAATATGGACAACCCCAACAGCTTTTTTTATTTTAAAAAATTTAAACACATTTTTTTAAATTTATTTTTTAACCCAACATGTTGAGTTAGTTTTTTTTTTTTTTTTTTTTTTTTTTAATGTAGCAAATTCATTAGTGTTGATATAAAATATATATAATATAATCAATCAATTTAAAATCAGCTCACAATATCACATGGAATGGTAAGGACAGTCAATTTTCAACCCATTGGTAAGGACAATAACTACTGTAAAGTTATCAGAACACAGATTCAGCAGACACTGATGTTCATTTGTGTTCCATTATTCTGATGAGGGGTTTCTCTGTTCACTCTCTTGTGGGCAGATGCACAATTTATTGATTGGCTTGAGTGTAAGAGTGGTGTTTTTTCTATCAATTACAGTTAGGTTTATCATGGCTCATTAATGCACATTGTTACGCACGTTTACACACCCCACTTTTCCAAGATTGGCCTCTTACTAGGGAGCACTAGTTGACTTTAATGACTGCCCTCAACCCTTCCCTCTCTCACACACTCATCACTTTCCCCCTATCAGTTTCTTTCTGGATGAACAGGGAAAACATGTTATAAACGAGTTTATTCTGCCATTTCCAGATATTATCTGCTGTGTTCTCTTATTGTGTTAGTGAAGAGGATGATTTTCAGAGATTAGTTTGAGAGAAGAGAGCATCTGTCATGATATTGCCATAAATTGATACCAGGACATTCAGAGCCTATTTGGTCAAAGTTATGGGCATCATTTCATTTAGTCAATACTTTTTTGCTTGTTTGTGTTATTTTTGGCACTGTTATAGTGTTGTGGCCTTTCTGCATTGCCTCTGTAACCTCTATTACAGCCACTGACACTCACGAAACATACATGGAAAACCATAAAGTGATGTCTTTTGAAAATGTATTTATATATATCTATATCTATCTCTCTCTCTCTCTCTCTCTCTCTCTCTCTCTCTCTCTCTCTCTCTCTCTCTCTCTCTCTCTCTCTCTCTCTCTCTCTCTCTCTCTCTCTCTCTCTCTCTCTCTCTCTCTCTCTCTCTATATATATATATATATATATATATATAATTAATATTATTTTTATTTTTTTGAATTTGCGTTCAACCAACAAGCTACAATGAGTTAGACTAATTTAATAATTTGTAGCATAAACACACATTTTTAACTTGATTACTAAAAAATGAAGTCACTTCCACTGTAAAAAAGAGTTTTCAAATTTTTAACCTTTGCAGTACAATCGACTTGGATGTTTAAGTTATTTCAACTTAAATTATGTTAAACTGACTTTTAAAAAATGAGTTACATCTTGCGTAACTAATAGAAAAAAAGTTTAACATTTCTTAACTTATTTTGATGAGTTAAAAACAATGTAAAAACATATGTTGTCATAACTTATTGAACATATAATTTTTTACAGAGCAGTTGTAGCTCTGGAACCAATGAATCTGATCTATTTCAGTTCAAATCAACAGCTATCATAGCACATGCTATCCTAATAATGTATTTAATCTCTGCAGTTGGTCCTACACTACAGCTACAAGCAGTACCGCCGCTGACCGTCTTGATGCCCCCCTCAGCACTTGGTGCCTTACGCGCAGCGTGTGATGCGCGTGGTGGTAAATGGACTGCATTTATATAGCCAGTGCGATGAGCCAGCGATTTGATTTCGCCCTGCAGCTCAGGCTGGAAACCTGTACATATTTCTATCCTGCTTCTGTTACAATTTTACGGGCACCATTCACAAATCGGTTTTATCCACCTGGGGATAAATAACCCTGCCCTATTGGCGGGTTTAACACAATGACGGCTAGAGAAGCGATGGATCGTTTGTCTGATTGGTTGAAGGACTACCCAATTATTTGAACTATGCCTGTTGATCACACCTCTTGTGCAGTAGAAAATACAGAGCACACCCCCCAGACCAATGTTCAATCTTAAAATATTGAGCTTGATGATATAGCCAGACAAGCAATGTGGGGTTTTACAAGCAGAGTTCTGCTCTGTTTGTACATATAATCCAGTTCCCATGGTTAGCCATTCCTATTGTGCGTCAGTGGGTCGCACTGCTTATTGAGTCATTTGAGGTTCTCTGTGTTTACATAATCACCGGCCTACACTAGTAACCTGTGTGTTCCATAGGCGTCCCTTTGAAGCCAGGATAAGTAGTTCTGGAATGAATTGAGCTGTGCAGGATAATGTGCCAAATAAGTTACTAAAGTGCTTGTGTTTTTAGCATGGTGTTCTCAATACAGAAATAATTACTCTAGAGCTGCATACAGACATCTTAATGCCAACTAGATTAGAGATTTTATCCTCAGAGCTGTTGGTTTATTCATTTGATGCATTTTTGTTCCTGATTTTCCAAAACACATGGTTACATAAGGTTCGCAAACTGGAATACATGCAAATGTTGGGGATTGTTAGATAGCTACCAAAAGCAACTTTTATAACTCCAATGGAGCCTATTTAACAACAAAGGCATAACTGTATGGCAGTTGGATGAATCACCTGACTTAACCTGATAGTGTCAAAGAAAAGCCATGTTTAGTTTGGAACGTTCCTTCACTTAAAATAGACTTAATATTAACTAAATATGGTGGGTTCAAGTTAAGCTCAGTCGAAATTCATGGCACAATGCTGATAACATCAAAAAATATAGCAAAAAGTAAATGTAGCAAATATTTAGGTTGCAGTCAGGCATTGACAGTGGAAGTAAATGGAGACAAATCCATAAAATACTTTTTCTGTAATATACCCACAAAACAAACAATATGGATGTTAACATATTTTTAGTGTGGAAATCATTTTCTGTGTTATAACTAACTTTGTTGAAATGATAACACAAGGCCACAAACACTAATCAACCATGAAAATTATATAAAAAAAACAGCTCTGCAGCTTAAATAAAATGCTATACAAGTTTTAACGTCCCACTGTAGTCAATAATTGTATCTCTTAAACACATCTTTAACATCGTTCCTGTGTGAATAATTTCTTCATGCCCTAAAATAGCTTGAATGTAACTTTACACCCGTGCTTCATTTAGTACATACACGGCTTAATGAATATGTAAAATGGTCCCCGCCTCCACTCCAGCTTATAATACCTGATACACTGCTTTATACAATTATACAGGCTTGTCTACAAGTCGATGTATTAGAATGGTAATGAGTTTTAAGTATCGCTCTCTATCGGACACAGCTGTAATTCATGATTATCATTTGGCTTAGTTATCAAACAGCTAATAATGAGTTGCTGATGTTACACGAACCAAGCTCCTGGTCACCATCTCAGAATCAGACAGCTGCCATCATAGAGAGTCAGTGGAAAAAGGCATATTGTTTATCATAGCATGATATAGGCTACATAATTCATTTGCTACATTGCTACAGTGGGGCAAAAAAGTATTTAATCAGCTACCAATTGTGCAAGTTATCCCACTTAAAAAGATGAGAGAGGCCTGATGTTCATCATAGGTACAGTTCAACTAAGAGAGACAGAATGAGAAAATCACATTGTATGATTTTTAAAGGGGTGGTTCCTTGTTTTTTTTTTCTAGGCTTGGTTGTGTTTATGAGGCGCAGTATGACATGTCTTAATACTTCTTTTTTTTTAAACTCTGTATTTTTCTTATATTTGACCTTTATTCCACACCGTTGTCTCCACTGTCCTCTGAACGACTCGTTTGCTTCCCGCTTCTATGAAGCCGATCCCTCTGAAAAACGCAATGGTATTAGATTGGTTAGATGGCCAAATGTAGTTTTCTGTATTTTTATTGGCTGAAGTGCCAAGCACAGGTTGTCCGGAAACGCCACGCCCCTTACCATTACGGGCAGAAGTCACATCTGCGTTGACTAGCAAGGGTTTATGATGTCACTAACCCGGGAAGAAGCTCATTGTAGTCCAAACCAGCTGTTTTTGTAGGCAATAAACTACCATAAATTTAAAAGACAATATCTCAGTTTGCATTGAACTTTCAGCGCTGTAACTTTGCAGATACTGTTTATGCTCAAGCAGCAACATTACACACCAACTAAAGTTGAACAAGTTTAAAGAATTTGTTTGCAAATTATAATACACAAAAAGAATTTCACACTTTTTTGTCACCTACAAAAAAAGTAAGATGTCTGGCTCTCACAGACCTGTAACTTCTTTAAGAGGCTCCTCTGTCCTCCACTCATTACCTGTATTAATGGCACCTGTTTGTACTCGTTATCAGTATTAAAGACACCTGTCTACAACCTCAAACAGTCAGGCTCCAAACTCCACTATAGCCAAGACCAAAGAGCTGTCAAACGACACCAGAAACACAATTGCAGACCTGCACCAGGTTGGGGAGATTGATTCAGCAATAGGTAAGCAGCTTGGTGTGAAAAAATCAGCTGTGGGAGCACTTATTAGAAAATGGAAGAGATACAAGACCACTGGGGGGGGGGGGGGGGGGGGGGGGTCAAAATGATCACAAGAACAGTGAAAAATCCCAGAACCACACGAGGGGACCTAGTCAATGACCTGCAGAGAGATGGGACCAAAGTAACAAAGGATTACCATCAGTAACACACTACGCCGCCAGGGACTCAAATCATGCAGTGCCAGATGTGTCCCCCTGCTTAAGCCAGTACATGTCCGAGCCTGTCTGAAGTTTGCTAGAGAGCATTTGGATGATCCAGAAGAGGATTGGGAGAATGTCATATGGTCAGATGAAACTAAAAATAAAGCTTTTTGGTAAAAAATCAACTTGTTGTGTTTGGAGGAGAAAGAATGCTGAGTTGCACCATACCTACTGTGAAGCATGGGGAGAAACATCATACTTTGGGGCTGTTTTTTTGCAAAGGGACCAGGACAACTTATCAGTGTAAAGGAAAGAATGAATGGGGCCCTGCATAGTGATATTTTGAGTAAAAACCTCCTTCCATCAGCAAGGGCATTGAAGATGAAACGTGGCTGGGTTTTTCAGCATGACAATGATCCCAAACACACCGCCCAAGCAACGAAGGAGTGGCTTGGTAAGAAGCATTTCAAGGTCCTGGAGTGGCCTAGCCAGTCTCCTGATCTCAACCCCATAGAAAATCTTTGGAGGGAATTGAAAATCCGTGATGCCCAGCTACAGCCCCAAAACTTCACTGCTCTAGAGGAGATCTGCATGGAGCCAAACTACCAGCAACATTGTGTAAAAACCTTGTGGCGCCTTTCAGAAAACGTTTGACCTTTGTCATTGCCAACAAAGGGTATATAACAAAGTATTGAGATTAACTTTTGTTATTGACCAAATACTTATTTTCGACCATAATTTGAAAAATAAATTCTTTAAAAATCAGACAATGTGATTTTCTGGATTTTTTTCTCATTCTGTCTCTCATAGTTGAAGTGTACCTATGATGCAAATTACATCCTCTCTCATCTTTTTAAGTGGGAGAACTTGCACAATTGGTGGCTGACTAAATACTTTTTTGCCCCACTGGATATATATATCCAATTTTTCCTGTACTTTCTTCAGCTCACTGTTGAAAAGCTCCACCCCGCATGTTGACAGGATTGGTTCATGTTTATGACAATAGGAAAAAGGGGTTGGTTCAAACCTTGTTTTTGAGATTGCCTTACATGCAGTGCAGCAGCAGCAGCGGCTCGTCTGTATGGACAAACATAGCCCTATATATACACTGAATTATTAATAAATGTGTTCTGCATTCTGGAACAAATTTTTTTTCCCCCAGATTTTGTTAGATTATTTGAAGTCATAAAGTGAGCATGATATATTCAAATATAGCCCATGGTTTCGTTATGCATATAAATTGATACCAAAAATAGTATACTTTCTGCCATCCGTGTCCATGCACTGTCCGCATGATGGTATTTTTGTCATCAGTAGGGTTCAGGGACATCCGCACATTCTTTTTACGTGCAGTCCACTAGGTGGCAATATGCACAATTTGGGTGAATTGAGCATGTTTCCTACATATCTGCAGGCAAATTATTGTGTTTTTATGCGTTAGTAAAGTGAGAAAGTTACATACAGCACCTTTAAGGAGAAAGTACTCAGCAATGGTGTTGATCGATGAATTTGTACATCGTTTGTCTAAGAAACACCACATATACATATAAACAACATCAATAACTTAACATAATGAATTATTGTGCTTTAAAAAAATTCACATTTCAAATCTTCCATTGTAAGTGCTTCACCAAAACCTTATAATAAATACATTTTTGAGGTAATCAACATTATGCCACTGTAACTGAAATTTTTGCTTGTGAGTTGATTGAGTGCAGTGAACTCATAATATTATTTTTAAGTTGGCATGAAATGGAAATTCGCCATATGTATTTTCTCATTACATGTTATTTATCTCTTTGTGAACGATTAATGCATGCATGTTTAATTTTTAAAAGCATTTCATTTTTTGGTCAAAATGTCATTACTTGTCCAATCATTTTGTCTGCAAGCTCTTGTTCATCTGCCTCTAAACTAATCAACAAAATATTTTGATTGGATGTTCCTCATTCCAGTGTTAAATGGTTTACTTTTAACTTTCTTATAAGGCAAAAAAACACCATTAATCTTGTGATCGATATATAAACAGTTAACTATGCACTTATTGCCAAAAGACTAATATTTAGAAAACACTTTCATCTTTTCCACTGCAACATTCACCCACACTGCACCTCAATGCACGCAACCCCACTGCGCTACAAACATCCGTTCAAAGCACGCTAAAATCGCAAAACAAAAAATCTGGATACTACTATAAAAGTTGTGATTGTTGTGGCGGCCCAATTAATTTGTGCAGGGAAAAGCACTCTACAGTCTGGGGTGCACTTCACGTAGCCGGATGAAAAAAGGACTAATTGAATTATCACAACTCTTTTAGGTCTCAAATACAAGCTTGAGGATAAGGAAGCCTTTTAATGCTGTATGGAAAGCTTCCAGCACTGTTTCAGCCACCTTGGGATAAGGTGTTTTGCCTGTGTCTCGTTAATTGTGGCAGTTTTGTGGTTCCTTGTATCATAAATAGCCCAGAGGACCTTAATGTTGTGCATGTACAGAGAGGAGTGGGCCGATCTGAAAGGGCTGTGCTGTGCCCCTCTCTCTCGCACTCTGTCCTGTTTAACTAGAGCTGAAGAGACTTTCAAGTGTGGCTACGTCTTTGTGTTGCCTTAGTCCATTTGTGTCTGTCGGTGTGCGTGTGTGAGTGTTTTGGGGGTAGGGGGATGAAATTTGTATGCAAGCTACAGAGCTGGAGTCCCCCTCATTCCCACTAGAATTTGTATCCCCTCACCTGCTCGTTGCAGCGACTCTAGTTCAAGTCAAGCGGACCGATGTGGACGCATGTGTGAGGGCTTCGCAGCACCTGCCCAAGTCTCCTCCATCTCGATCCATCGCTCGCTCTTTAAGGCCTCTGCCAGATTCCTTGGTCTCTGCAATTTGTCTACTGAAATATTCACAGTCTCATCCTCAGATGTGAGAGTATTAAATTATGCGTGTATATATATATATATATATATATATATATATATATATATATATATATATATATATATATATATATATATATATATATTCTAATTAAATAGGATACGACTTCCTTTATTATTATTATTACAAAAAACACAAAAACTTTTTAAAGGTTGAAGTACAAGAAAATTACTCCACACAAGCTTTTAATATTTCAAGGGACAGAAACAAAAAGCCAGAAACAGCTAAATCTGGTAATAATAATAATAATAATAATAATAATAATAATAATAATAATAATAATAATAATAATAATAATAATAATAATAATAATAATGGCTATAATATGACATAAATTCCTTTATTATTATTATTATTATTTATTTATTTAAAAATTATATATATATATATATATATATATATATATATATATATATATATATATATATATATATAAAAAAAAAACCTTCTAAAAGTGGAAGTACAAAGAAAATTAACTCCACACAAGCTTGTTATATTTCAAGGAACAAAAACAAAAAGACAAGATTTTTTTTTTTTTAATAACATTTAACATGTATCCTTAAAGGGATAGTTCACCCAAAAATGAAAATTCTGTTGTCATTTACTCACCCTCATGTTGTTCCAGACCTGTATGAGTTTCTTTCTTCTGCTGAACACAAAAGAAGATATTTCTAAGAATGTCAGTAACCTAGAAGCTAGAGCAACCATCCACTACCATAGTAAGGAAAAATACTATGTTAGTCAATGGTTGTTCTATCTGCTTTGTTACAAACATTCTTCAAAATATCTTCTTTTGTGTTCAGCAGAAGAAAGAAACTCATACATGTCTGGAACAACCTGAGAGTGAGTAAATGACAACAGAATTTTCATTTTTGGGTGAACTATCCCTTTAAGACTGGCTATTTATTTCTGTAATTTATTAGAAGTACGTGTATTGAGACTTAAATGGTATCTGCTTAGTCTCGGGGAATTAAAAATAATTTACTTCTTACCATTTGTCTCGACTATAACCGTGTGTGAAGTATTCATGGAAAAAAAGTCAAATAAAATAGAAATTCAGAAAAAGAGAGCCTCGGGACCACCTTGACCTTTGACCTTTGGCTTCTGACTTATGGCCCTCAGTGTTGTGTTAACTATCCTGATGACAGGAGCGTCTGAAAAGCAGAGGGAACTTTAACAGATTTATCCTGAGAGAGAGAAAATCACCTAGTGAGGAGATATTTTTCACCCAACGACAAGTGGATGGAAGAACGGGAGTGAAATATGGATAAATGATATCACAGACAGGGAGAAAGAGAGAGAGTGACAATGGAAGATGGAAAGGGGGATATAAAATTTGAAAGACAGACGCAGAAAAGACTGGGACGGGACACAAGAGGAAAATGCAGAAAGAAGACTTTCAGAGTCAGTGAGAGTCCTAGTTAAAGCCAACGAGTGTCTATCCGGCCGAATACACAGGCATTCAAAGGGGTCAACCCCATTGAGCCTCTAAAACGCTGTCATGATAATCCATGGCAAAGCCTTTTAAACAATCCTGGAATTTCTTACGCTTTCTCCACCCTTTTCTTTCCACCCCTGTTTTTTCTCCCTCCTACCCCACGTCCATCCTCAAATCTCTCTACCCCAGTATTCACAAAGTCATTAATGAGACATTCAAGGCTTTTTGAATCGGCCAGAGACATTGTGTGTCAAAGAGCGAGAGACAGAGTGAGAGAGCGCGTCAAAGAAAGGAAAAGGGGAGTAGAGAGGGAGAGCAAATAGTGGAGAGGGCCCAAATGTACTCCCAGCTGAAAGCAGTTAGATCATGTTCTTTTCATGGTCCGATTAGAATCAAATCGATCCCTCAGCACCACCACCCCCTCCAACCACACACACACACACACACACACACACACACATGCTTCTCTAAGCAACTCCGAAGAGCTCTTCCAACAAGTACAAGCTGCAGCCAGACGTCCACCTGAATGGTAATCAAGCTGCCCTGCTGAAATGCGTTTGTAAATGGGTTATTTAGAAAGTCGAGAGTTGTGAAACGTTGGACGTTCTGCTTGATTCACTGTGTCCAAAATTCTGTAATCAGCAAATGGTCTGACAATGACTGTTAAAGTTTTGTTTAGGGATGCACATATATCAAACCATATGGTTGACACTGAGTTTTTTATTTTTTACTAATCGGTCTATGGATATGTAATCTTGCTGCTTATTTCCACTTTTTTTACATTTAAATTGCCTTTGCCATCATCTAACGCTCACTTATAGTTAATCTTAAAAAACACAAATCCTTTAATAAATGTAATCTTTAGCAAATCTCCAAGAATATCCATGTTTCATACTGTACACTCAGCAAGATCCTCACTTGTAAAACGTACTGTAATAATCCTCTATAAGGATGATAACTATAACAATAATGTTTTAATAATTGTTCTACATACACAAAATTTGGGTCAAATATGGACAAACCCAGCTGTTGGGTAAACATTTTTAATTACATTTTTAACCCAAAAGTTACAAAGGTCCATATTTGACCCAAGGGTAAGACATTTAATAAATGTAATATTTAGCAAATTTTAAAAAGGATATCCATCGTTCATACTTAACACTTTTTTTTTCCAATTTTTCAATTAATAGTAAAATTCCATCAAATTGAATAATCCTTACATATTTTAATTGATGTCAATTTTACAATCAATTGAAATGTGTAAAACAAATTTGAGTGTACATTCACTTGCAGTATTTAAAATGACTTATATTAACTTTAATTTGGTTGTTTTCACTTTTTTAAAATAAGGTATTATAACAATAACACACGTTTGGACATAATTCAAAGAATCATAATTTGCCTAAAAATGACATTGAGTAAAGCAAAGATTTTTTTGTTATAAAAGTTTATGTATATATAACAATAGTAAGAATAGTACAATATATTTGTGTAGTTTTATTTTTAATAAAAATGTTATATTGACTTTTATATGATTTTATTGGATAAGTGCAAGATTTGTTACATGTCTTAACCTTATCCATCACTGTGTTTTTAATCAGTAAAACCATCAAGTACATCCAACATCTAAGCACTAACGCAATTGTCAGCTATACTTTAGCTAAAAAATGCCCTGGTTTTGCAAGAAAACTAGTTACTAGTGTTGGAACAGACACAATGGAGGACTGGAGCCTAGAGATCTAAGAGCGAAGTTGCATTGTTTGGTTGGTGTTGCCTACAGGGTGATTTGTTCGAGTGGGCATTTTAGAAATGCATTGGAAAGATTTCGCACACGAGTGTTTTTGTATCGTGGAAATTTCGTGCGCAAGTGTCATTGTGGAGGAGATATTTAGTCGGTTAGTAACGTGCCGGGGTCTTTTAATGAATAAGGTAGAATTGTGCGAGGGGTATTTAGTGTCATAGTACCAAGTGCTATTAGTCTCACTCAACCAATAGATGACACTAACATTCTCTTAGCAGCTGCAGACACTTCAGCGAGAGCATCTAGAGAGGGAGCATTCACGGAGGTACGCAGGCCGTTGATGAAGCTTGTATGGGCGTAAGAGGACGGGACACTGCCGATTTGTGATGGTGGTTTTTTTTTGGCGAGTGTTGTTGGTACATGGGGAGGGTTCATGAGGATAGTTTGTAGTGCCGATGACCTTTGTCTCTCACTTCGACAATTGCAGCTGGGCCAACGTTGGCAGCGCTTTCATAATGAAATATTCCAGTTTCGATACAAGTTAGCTTTCGCGACAGCATCTCTGGCACACTGTTGATTACACACTGAAATTCCTTTCCTTTTCTTAAAAAAAGAGCAAATATCTTGAAAAACAGTAAACATTAAAGTACGTACTGTATCAGTAGATTTTCAGTCAATAGTTTCAGTAGGATTTCCTTTCACACCAAAATCATCTTAACAGACATGATTTACATATGTCTATGCCTCAAGATGTAAATTATGTCTGTTACATCATCTTGGTGTGAAAAGAAATCTTTGAACCTTTTCTGTGTACTCTGTATAGTTATATTCAATTTTAAAACTTTTTCCCATGAAAACAGATATAAACTCTAAAACAACTGTACACTAATAAAAAGTATAGGATTTATACATATTTTTTATTAAAGAAGATAGGATATAATTTAGACATCTAAAATGCTAGTAAATTTCACAAATAATTAAAAAAAATCGGCAAGAAACACTAAATTAAACATGACATTTTGAAGTTAAAAGACAGAAATAGCATTTTCTTGTAAAACGTACTCAAAAAAATCCTCTATAAGGACGATAACAAAGTCTTAATAATCGCTCTACACTAATGCTGGGTTGTTTCAACCCAAATTTGGGTTGAATATGGACAAGCCATGGGCTCATTTTTTTAACTCAAGGGTTGGTTTTGTCCCTTTTTGACCCAAGCGTTAAAACAAGCCATTTTTAGAGTGTAATTCTATGGGAATAGGAAAGTCCACTCCAATAACAACACTCACTATCAGACTGATTTTTTTCCAGCTGATGAATGATAAAAAGTGTCAGACAACAATACTGTAGTGCAGTGCATGCTTACACTCTAAAAATGCTGGATTCAATTTTTTTAAATAAAATGTTTAACCCAGCGGTTAGGTTTGTCCATATTTGACCCAAAATTGCGTTAAAACAAACCAGCATTTTTTTGAACTAACATTATGTTAAACATGCTTTGTTTTGGACACTAATGTTGTTATCGTTCTTGATGTGAACAGCCCTTTGAAACAAAAAAATGAATGTAAGTGCTTTTATAAAACGATGCTTCACATCTTTACTTTTAAATCCTTTAAAAATGGGCTCCACTCCCTTCCATGGTCAGCGCTTCATGGGATGAGTGACTTTTTTGTGTTGTATATAAAAAATGCTGTGAGCTTTGCACCCAGATTATTCCTTTAAATCCAACTTCAGCTTTTCATGGTGCTAAAATAGCTCAAAATAGCTAAAAAGGTGGCAAATATCATTGGTCGGCTGTCGCTGTTGAACTGCTAGCATGCAGCTGCTCTGTAAGTGAGTGGGTGGGACCACCCTGTGCTCTGTTACATTGACACCTCTCTCTCCGTCTCTCCAGTCTTCCCCTTTTCACCTTACGCTGGCATTCATTCACGCTGCAGCTGCATCACCCGAGCACTTTCTCTCAGTCGAACTCTCTCTCTCTCTCCCTCTCTCTGTCTGTATTTGTCTCATCCAGTCCAGAAGATGGATGGAAGAGGCTCTAAAACAGGCCAACAATAGTCGCTAGCGCAAGGTGAGCTCTTGCAGCTGTGCTAACTGGCTAGAATGAACGTCACAGTATGGCAACAGTATGCTTTTGTTCTGGCTCCCAGCCTGAAAAGGGCAATGGGGGGGTTTGCATGGCGCACTAGGGCCGGGTCATTTTTCTCTCGGTTTGCCAGCACTACCCTTCTGCCCCTGCCTCGCTCCCTCCACAGCTGTGTGTGTGTGAGCTAGCGCTAGCGGGAGGAAATGCGAGGGCATGGGGATGATGGAATACGTGCGTGCGGCGGGCGGTTGGGGCCTGTTTTGGGCGCGTTTTCCCCGCCGCCCTATTAGAGGCTTGTTTATTGGCCTTGTGATGCCATTGTCCTGCGTGTTCAGGGGCGGCCACACTGCGTAATTGGCCGATTGGCCACGCTCTGCAGCGGCGGAGGTGATTTATAATGTGGCCTGAATGGGACTGACTTCATAACGTCACAGACTAACGCTGAATAAACGCCAGAGAAACGTTAATGAAAGGATGAAACGTCCACCGAGCCCTTTGTGTCGGTGTGAAATCGGCGATAGGGACAAAGAGAGTCGCTGGAGTCCCTTCTTTCTCCCTCAGTTTCTATTTTTCTCCACTTCTGCCTCTTTATTAATCTCTCTTTCTCTCCTTTTCGTCACTGTTTATCTACATCAGTCGTTCTCTTTTCTCCCTCTTTTACGCCTTGTCTCTCTCTCGCTGTTTTTCCATCTCTCTCTGTCTTGGCTAACCTCTGGCCCTTTTCTCTCTCCCTTTTTCTCTGCTTTCGCCTTTGTACCGTCTTTGTTGATGCCTCTGTAGATGAAGTTGTCAGCTCTCACTTATTCTCTCTTTCTCATTCAGTCTCCCTTGTTTTATCTTAATCTTTCAGTCTTTAGAGGCCTTCTTAGCACCGGATTCCGTCGACAAGAGTGACGCCGAGAAATCTCTTTACCTGAACACCGCCACTTTTTCCATTAACCCAAATATGGTTGCCTAACCTTTATCTACAAACATGCACAAATAGGTTTGTAAAGCTTCTTATCCTCAACGCTCTAACCTGTATGCTTAACGTGCACATTTATTTTTCATTTTATTTAACTTCAGCTCGGCAGAGAGCATGGGAACACATTTTGCCACAGTAATTTAATGCTGCCTAGAAAATAATGGCCCAAACGCTCCAGAAACACTCAGCTGGAAAATATGTGTTTTTCCCTTTTTAAAAATATGATTCTATGACATTTTAGTTCGCATGATTCCACTTCATCAATCAATGACATGTTACTTCATTATTTAATACCATGATTCAAGCGACTGAAGTGTAATAATATCATCAAATTAATCTTCACTTATGGATCTGATCTGCACGGATGCAGCGAAACAGAAAGAATCCGGCGTGTTTCTTGATGAAGTTGCCTGAGCCGGCTCATTACAGCCGAGGGTCAGCCGTGGGTATGTGTGTGGGCAGTTATAAAGCTAATGGCTTGCAGGGGGCAGGTTTTAATGACCTTCTAATTAAGTCTAACCCTCCCACCATTGACCAGATCATGTAGTGGAGGTTAAAGGTCATTTACATAGAGACTGGTAACCAGTGTCCACCACCAAACTAATTGAATCGGAATTACCTATTTGCAGAATATGTCCTTCCTTTTCTTTCCACAGAGTAATTTCCAATTAAAATAATGAATCTGCCTTCTTCTTTTTTTTACTCTGTGAGCGACATGGAGGCTGGTATTGTGGCTTGAAATATTTTAAAATAAAATTTAGTATGAATTTGCTGAACCTAACTTCCCTACTCCCCCCCCCCCCCCCAAATCCTATCCAATTCAAATACAATTTTTCTTGTGATTTTAAGTGCATGCATTGAAATAGAATAGCAAAGTGATTATACATATATACATATACTATTATTATATAAAATAAATAATATGTTTCCCATATATTTCTGCATTTATTTAGGATGTCTTAAAATGTCACTATATACATATATGATTCTTAAAAATACCTAATATTCAAACAAAATTATTCTTGTGCTTTTAAGTGCAAGCATTGAAATAGTAGTATAAGTTTGAGTGTGTGTGTGTGTGTGTGTGTGTGGGGGGGGGACGACGACACATATAAGAAAGTATATATATATATATATATTATATATATATATATATATATATATATATATATATATATATATATATATACAAGATATATTATAGTATATAAAATAGTTATAAATAGTTAATATACTAAAAAGTTAATAGTAAGAAAACATTTAATATTAATATTACTTCATATTATTTAGACCAAATTAGGAAAGAATTACAGTAAGAAAAAGAAAAAAAATCAATTATGGCTGACTTTCTCTGTTCCCTTGGGAGAGAGTTTCAGGAGTCTATCCTGTCCTCCCAGCCTCCACTCCTCCCCCCTACCCCCTAATGGGAGGGTGTTAATATAGTCGCTTTTCCCCTGGTGTTAAATAGGAACAGTTTCTCTTGTGTTAATTCTCCATTTTGTCGCTGTCTGTGTTCAAGACCTCTCAGTGTTCAGTCTCTTATTCTGCACTAAACGCTCAGCTACCCCCTCCCCTTTCTCTTTCCCCCATTTCCCCTTTCTTTTCACTCTCCCCTCTCCTTTCGTGAGGCCATCTAGATTATGTTGCTAAGGAGATTTTTTTTCGCCCTCTCTCTTTTTGCTTTTTTTCCGCTGTTTTCCATTGATTTGGTGTTAATGCATTTTCAATGCCCCTTGGTGTGTGCTGGGGGAGTGGGGGGCACTGCGAGTGCAGTCTTCACACTCACTAGAGGAATTTTACTCTGAAGGGGTCGATGGAGGGGGGAACTGCCCAAAGAGAGCCACTCAAGTGAAAAATTAGGTGATTTTTACCAAGCATGGGAGCTGGCTCACCGAGACGCACACACACGCTCGCTCACACAAACCGAGTAGCACGGTGACCACCCACTCCTCTTGTATTTTCTATATCCTCTCTTCAGAAAACACTCACAGGTGGACCAGCGAGAGCTGCTATTCTCCTCGCTCGTGCCAGTAACACTGTATGAGGAAACACCCATCAGTCTTCAGGAGATCTGGCAGCTCCACTCGCAGCCCTGGAAATGGAAGGAAAGAAAATAATACAGTAAAAAAAAGTTCATTAACACTAGTTCATTCCAGGGGCATATTGAAGGTTTTTTTTTTTTTGAGTGATCATTGGAGATAGGCAATTTTCCCTTTGACTGTAAGGCATAATAGTCTAGTGCTGATTTTTTTATATGCAAGGAGACCTGAGTTTAATGCTGGTATTTAAATGGATTATAAATAATTATCTCATTAAATGCTAACACTTGTTGGTGGTAGTTTATTCGTTTCTTTTTTTAATGTGCAAAAAGGACATGGTTGTGCATGAAGGAAACAAAATGAAATTTTTTATTCAAAAAAGCAAATTTCGTGACAAAATTACAGCATTAATAAATCTGGAATTTTTTCGGAGGATCTTTTAATCGTTATTTTGCTTTTTTTTAAAGATTGAAAATCCACTTTTTTCAAAGATTTGAGGGGGCACATCCTCAGCTTAATGGGCGTGGTATGTCTTCTTGAATCTGATTGGTCATTCGCATTATTCACAGAATTCTATGGTTGACCAATCAGAATCAAGCAGACAAATCTGAGGTCAAATATAATGGCTAACTGCATAACTGACTGTTGTCCCAGGAAACCAATTACCTGCGTTGCTGTGAAAGTTTCAAGTCTTATATCCTTGCATTCTGTTCTTACCAGTTAAAATAATTTAAACTCAGAACAATATCCATTTATTGATTTGGGAAGCTGTCATGTTATAAGTAGGATAACGTACAATCATTATAAACCCATCAGAGTGATACAACGCCCTGTCAAGGCTTATTTTACAATTAGTTTAAATTATCCCTCAATATGCCCCTGGATGTACAAAATCCTCCCTTTATCAATTAAATTAGGTCACCAAATTAGCCTCAAGGGGATTAGCTGCCAATAAACCATTTTCTGATTCAATTTGCATGAAGTGAGTGTAATACCTTAAAAAAGCTTGAGTTATAATTACATGATGTCCCAGGCATCTTTTCAACACACATCTCTCTGCTGTCCTGTTTTTTCCCCTCCATTGTCAGTCACTATATAATTTTTGGTTGCAGTTATGGTGTGAATGGTGGCCTCAATGGTTTCTCTTGGTGTGACACATGAATTATGATGTCTGTTTTTTTTTTTTTTAACCACATATATGTTTCTCTCTCTGCCTTCCTTCCTGTCTCCCACAAACACTGCAATGTTCTTCTCTGTCCAGATGTGCAGAGGATTCTAATCTTGAAACCACTTTGTGGATTCTCCAGCTAATCAGCCAATCAGAGTCCAGATAAATAAGGCACTGGCAGGAATTGGCGACGCCCACTCCGGCTGCAGTTACCCAAAAGCCAGAGGTCATGACATGCGTCTGATTTTATATGATGGGCCAAAACCACCTGCAGAATTTCTCTATTCATGCTCCATTTTGAACTCTCTCTCTCTCTCTCTCTCTCTCTCTCTCTCTCTCTCTCTCTCTCTCTCTCTCTCTCTCTCTCTCTCTCTCTCTCTCTCTCTATATATATATATATATATAAATCTTCACATTTAAAATGCATTTGTGTTTCTTCTTTTGTGTGTGTGTGTGTGTGTGTGTGTGTGTGTGTGTGTGTGTGTGTGTGTGTGTGTGTGTGTGTGTGTGTGTGTGTGTGTGTTCAGTCACTGCCGCTGTATAAATGTTACCAGAGCAGTGGGGCCACATATGACCTTTCGTCATTAACCCATAAATAAGAGAACAAGTACTGCTGGACAGTTTTTACAGCTGACAATCACTGCAATGACTTTGTCTAGAAGGCACAGATGAATCTAGAAGACTGATTTATACTGAAGTCACCAGCAAGTCATATTGCTATATGCCTGTCCACAATATAAAAACAAAGTAGTTTAAATGTGTGCTAAAAAAAAAAGTTAATAGAGATGTACTGTAATCGTTAAAATCATTTTGGTTGCATAAATAGTTTCGATTTAAACGCTGGTGGACAGGGGTCAGCATGAGCACCCTGACTGGCCCGCGGTTATGCAGCCCCATACGCAACAAAAATTTATTTTAGATGTGATTAATCACAATTAATTTTTTGACAACACTGACATTTTCCTTTAACCTTTATTTATTTAAATTATTATTTCCAAAAACTTTTAAAATATATTGTTTCAAACTACAAAGTATCTTTTTTAAGTATTTTTTAAAATAAAATATTTTAAAAAAATGTAAAGTCACCTTTGTAGTGCTTTTTGCAATAGAGATCTTGACACAGTCATGAGGGTCTGCAGTGACCTCCTCTTTAGTATTTTTTCATTTTCTCTTTGTTTTGATTTATTAATAGATAGGACAAAAATGAGATCAGTGATCCTCGTGCTCTTCAGTGTGAAAGGTATTCAAAAACGGTGTGACAAACTTTAAAGCAAATTTAGTTTGTCAACTTTTCCAACCATTCATCACCTTTTCTGTGCAAATAGTGTTTGGATAATCATGTTTACTGCATGTAAATATCATTAAGCGTTGTTGTTAACATTGCTGAGTTCGAGTAAACATATTTTAGTCTGACTATTTCTCCTCCTCTTTTTTTAACACCACAACTGTCTGTTCATGTACTCTACTCCGACACATTTCTGATTCAGTCTTTTATGTTTATAATGAGAGTGTGTTCGAAAAATAGATTAGAGAGAGGCTCAGAGGAGTTGACAAGGCCAGCATTAATTATGCAGCTTTCAGAGAGTTTGTTTACTCATATGATAATGGATAATAACATAGTGAGAATGAGCCAGGAGAAAATTGTAAACACAAAACTAACCGACATACAGAAATGAGACAACTGGAATTGCCTCAGAAATTCTGCACGATCACAGTGGCTTTTATGATTAATGGCGTTTTACAAATGGAAATGCTGTCAATTCTGTGCGAACTGCCTCAGGGCAGAAGCTGCGTCACTGTGGGAAAAGGATGGAAAAGCCATTAATGTTATTGACACACATAAAGACTGTCAGACTCACACCTGTTTACTGTGAATATATGTTGGAAATGACATACAAACACACTCACTAATTCCACCCGTTTGTTACACAGCACTCAAACTTGGATGCCTGTGAGAACAAGCTCTGTCGTTTGACGGGCAGAAAAAGAGAATCAGAGACACTAGCATTCATCATCTATTTGATCCCTTGTGGGAAAAACCAGGGACTGAACAACAACAACAACAACAACAAAAAAGCAGTAAAACTGAGCTAATTTTTCTTTTTGTCCCTCATAGGATAGCCCATTCTTTCTTCTCCCTGGCTGGTACAAATTGGGCAACTGCAGACCTTTTCTCCTCAGAGCGAGATGTAGGATGCAGCAGGGCTGAGATCTCAGTCGGGCGTTGATGTGAAAAAAAGTTAATCCCTCATTGGTGCCGATGTGACCCGGAAAAAATCGGCTTAAAGTGGCTCCGCTAAACTGGACACAGTTTTGCCATTCAAAGGCGGTACCATTCCCCCTCTCTTCCCTCTTGTCTACCCTCTCCCTCCTCTCTGCCACCCACACACACCACCAGTAGTAGAGCATTAAGACAAATACATTCATAACCCTGTTTTATTAAAGACTTGGGGCCCCTGGGTGTTGTGTATGGGCCCTGGGGGGGCTGGTGCGACAGTGGGGCGATTAGGATAAGCCTTCCCATGAGGAACATGAACATGGCACAGCAGCCACTGGGCCCTAAGATGTCCGTTCCCCTCCCACCTCAAAACCTAATCCTCTATTTCATGCACATTAGTGCTGTGTAAACGCTCCCCCAGGCTGCCTTTACAGTGAGCTCCGCTTTACAAGAGAGAGATGCGCTACTAAAGATGCTGAAAAGCACTAATGCAGACATATTTTCACAGGCACAAGAAAGAGTTGCGACAATTTTGCAGATATGATAATTACTTTCATATTGTAGTCTGTAATCGATAAATGGAAAATACAAAAAATTCTAAAATAACCCTAACCTAACCCTAACCCTAACCCAGTTAATAACACCACAAGGCCAGCGTTATATATTTTGTTCAGTTGAGTTCTTACAATATCCAAAATGTTTCCAACTATTTGTAAATTGTGAGAAAAGTGCTATTTTAACCAAGGAACCAGGACATCTAAGGGATATGGCCTTTGCGTCATATCTGCGTTACCCTCGGTTTCCGGTTTTATTCTGCAGAATTGTTTTACTCGTTTTACTCGAACGCACAGGGTAATGTCATAACATAATTTTAAACACACATAAATGTATCTAATATGATAAACAGAGCTGCGTTACCTCATACTCATGACCGAGAAAGCGGAAATGGCGCCGGCGACTGTGTCCCTTCATAAAAAATGTCCCGCTGCTCGCGAGATGTGTGTTTCGCAACACTCGCTCCAGCGGCCGTGCTCAGCTCCTCAACACTCGCTCCTGCTCTGCTTCACACTACAGTAACGTTAATAATCACATCCATGAGCATGATTTCTGCCCGAGTCCCATACAGGACCATTTTTCCACTGGCTTTGAGGTGAAAACCACATGTCCAGAGATTCTGAGCTCAAACTTGGCATCATCAAATTATACCTTTGTTTTGAATAGGTGCCCTCTAGTGGTAGGAAAAGTTACACAGCTTTAATTAATAAAAGATTAAGATTACAAAATATTACATTTAACAATGCTATTGAATTCCTAGTGTCTTTAAATATTAACTTTAGCTGAACATTAATATCACAGCAAGGTAATGTTGTGAATGTGAATATAAAAATAAGAGAAATGAACATAATTAAACATAAAGCAATGACTGACATGGGAAGGGAACATACAGAGTTCTACCAATACATTTCTTTGAGGCAAATATTCATTATCTAACGATCCTGAAATGTCTGTGTATATATGTAAAATAAGAATAACAATGTCAAATCACAGCATATCTAAAATAACTAATGACAAGCTGAGGTTTAGGACAAAATAACCATTTATTTAAATAATGCTGACACAGACTTTATCTGTGTCTGACCTTCAGATATGGAAGCCTATTATAGCATATGGGTAGCAATATTTAATTTTTTTTTTAATTTGCAAAATGGCAATGCAAAATGTAAAATGGCAATGTATTTCAGTATTTAAATTGACATTTTCTATGCTAAATGCACAATGTTTGGTGCAAAATGATATATAATTTACATCCGCTATTTCCTACACTAGTTTTTATTTAAACATATAATTTAAACATATAATTAACTTTTTTTAAGTTGCAAAATTAAACTGAAAACGCATTACAAAAATGATTATATATAGCATGTTTTAAACTTAAATTGTAGCAAAATGGTTATTTATATGTCATTTTTCTAAGTGAGTGGTGCAGATATGACATAGGCCAATTTGCAGTTAGCATCACGCTGGTTCCCTCGACAAAAACCCAATAGCATTTTTCCATTGGCATTTTGATTATCGACAAGCTCTGTGATCAACAAAATTTGTTACTTACACGTTTTGTCCATCAAGGTCATTTTCATGGACAAAAACGACTTCCTGACTGCTTTACAACAGGTTCCTCTACTAATAGAAATCTTAGACAAGCATAACATTTTTAAATATGTGTAAATTATATATTAAAACTAGTGTAAATAGCATATGTAAATCTCCAAAAATGTCACATTTGTTATGTAAAATGTAAATTTAAATACAAAAATACATTGCCATTTTACATACTGCAATGCCCTTTTGCATATTGTATTTCAAATGTAATATTCCTACTCATATCCATTCATATATGAGCATTCTGATGTGTAGCGCAATTGGGCTTCAAAATAGGGGAAGTAAGAAAGCCCAATTAAATACACAATATCGACTGACAGGGTAATGATATATTGTGCATCTTTAAAAATGTCTCATGAGTAAATCATCTTTTCTTGATTAATGTCTTTGATATTTCTTCTCACTTTCAACAGTCTTGTAGTTAATTCTTCAATGCTGATGCACATTAAGTGTATGCAGAAGGAGGCCTGATATATGTTTATGGGAGTTCATGCGTCTATATGTCTGCGTGAGAAAGGACTGTTTCTGATCAGTGTGTTTGAAGTAGTCTGAAGTAGTGTGTGGGCTTGTGTGATGTGTCCCAAATCATTCGTTCGGGCATGTGTGCACTGGAAGTTTGTCGCTCTGGTAAAGATGAGTGTCTGAGGGTGTGCGTTCTCAATGTATGTCAGCATTTAAGTTTTAAATATATATGTGTGTACTCACTGCTGTTTTGTTGTGGTCTGAGATTCTCTTGAAGCTCAGGCCTTTGTGTTGTTGCTTTTTTATTTTTTGAGTGTTAGAAGAAAAGAAAATGTTGGATTCACTTGGCTGACACAAGAGTCAAACCCTCTTTCAAGCCACTTCAGAGGTGAAAAAACTAGAAAAAAAAGTCTCAGTTCACATTTTAGCACGATTTATGCTTCTCTTGTCATTGTGACAATAAACAGTGACAATCAGCACTTTGTGATATCAGCAGCAAAACCATTAAGACCAATGTGTACAGTTTGATCAGCTGGGCTGTGTGTTTGAGTACCATATATATATTAGCATTAGTATATATATATTTTTATATTTTATATATATATATATATATATATATATATATATATATATATATATATATATATATATATATATATAAAATCTAGCCACAGGAGGTCACACGCCAGTGCAACTTTTGTGCCGGTCCCAAACCCAGATAAATAGAGAGGGTTGTGTCAGGAAGGACACCGGACATAAATTGTTTGCCAAATTCATTATGCGAATCACGAATATGACTTCCATACCGGATCTGTTGGGTCCCAGGTTAGCAACAACCGCCATCAGTGCCGTTGACCTACAGAGCACTGGTGGAAATCGGGCTACTGTTAGTCAAAGAAGGAGAGGAGGAAAGTGTGTTAGAGGAGGAAGGCGTGTCCATAGGCAGAGAGAGAAGAGGAAAAGCAGGAGTTTAGGACTGAAAGTAAGGACTTGAATGTTGGTACAATGACAGGAAAAGGCAGAGAACTGGTAGATATGATGCAGAGGAGGAAAGTTGACATTCTGTGTGTCCAGGAGACCAGGTGGAAAGGGAGCAAGGCTAGAAGCATTGGAGCAGGGTTTAAACTGTTTTATAAGGGTGTGGACAGGAAGAAAAATGGAGTTGGAGTGATCCTGAAGGAGGAGTTTGTTAAGAATGTTCTGGAGGTAAAGAGAGTGTCAGATAGGTTGATGAGTCTGAAGCTGTATTTTGAAGGTGTGGGTTGTAAGCAAGATGAGAAAGACAGATTCTGGAGCGAGTTGGAAGAAGTGATGCAGACTGTTCCCAGAGGTGAGAGGGTAGTGATAGGGGCAGATTTGAATAGACATGTTGGGGAAGGGAATAATGCGGACAAGGAAGTGATGGGCAGGTTTGGTCTACAGGAAAGGAACCCAGAAGGACAGAGGTTGGTAGACTTTGCTAAAAGTATTGAGATTGCTGTGGTGAACACATACTTCCAGAAGAGGCAGGAACACAGGGTGAAATATAAAAGTGGTGGCAGGAGCACACAAGTGGACTATATCTTATGTAGATGCTGTAATCTGACGGAGATTAGCGATTGTAAAGCAGTGGTAGGTGAGAGTGTAGCTAGACAGCATAGGATGGTGATGTGTAAGATGACTGAGGAAAATAAATAGAGTAAAGGCAGAGCAGAACACAGAAGTTGTGGAAGTTGGAAAAGGAAGAGTGCTGTGTGGTTTTCAGGGACGAGTTGACACAAGCTTTAGGTGGTCAAGACTTGGTGTGTCATCTGGAAGGAGAAAAGAAGACAAGGAGACTTGGTGGTGGAATGAGGAACTCCAGGAGAGTATCTAGAGGAAGAGGTTAGCTAGGAAGAAGTGGGACAGTGAGAGGACGGAGGAAAGTAGACAGGAATATAGGGTGATGCAGCGTGAGGTTAAGATAGAGGTGGCAAAGGCCAAACAGAAAGCGTATGAGAACATGCAAGGTTAGATAGTAAGGAAGGTGAGAGGGATGTGTATCAGTTGGCGAGGCAGAGGGATAGAGATGGAAAGGATGTGCAACAGGTTAGAGTGATTAAAGATAGAGATGGAAATGTTTTGAAAGGTGACAGGAGGGTGAGGGAAAGATGGAAGGAGTACTTTGAGGAACTGATGAATGAGGAAAATGACAGGGAGAGAAGAGTTGTAGAGGCAAATATTGTTGACCAGGAAGTAGAAAGTGTTAGCAAGGGTGAAGGTAGGAGAGCTTTGAAGAGGATGAAGAGAGGAAAGGCAGTTGGTCCTGATGACATACCAGTGGAGGTATGGAAGTGTCTAGGAGAGATGGCAGTAGAGTGTTTAACAAGGTTGTTCAACAAGGTTTTAGAGGATGCCTGAGGAATGGAGGAGAAGTGTTTTGGTGCCGATTTTTAAGAACAAGGGAGATGTGCAGAGTTGTGGAAACTACAGAGGCATTAAGCTGATGAGCCATACAATGAAGTTGTGGGAAAGAGTAGTGGAAGCAAGGCTAAGGGGAGAAGTGGACATTTGTGAGCAGCAGTATGGTTTCATGCCAAGAAAGAGCACTGCAGATGCATTATTAGCTTTGAGACTGTTAATGGAGAAGTACAGAGAGGGTCAGAAAGAGCTGCATTGTGTCTTTGTAGATTTAGAGAAAGCATATGACAGAGTGCCAAGAGAGGAACTGGGGTATTGTATGAGAAGGTCTGGAGTGGCAGAGAAGTATGTTAGAGTGGTACAGGATATATAGACAATTTTGAGCGTGGCATGGTTGTTGGTGCCAGATGGGCCGTTCTGAGTATTTCACAATCTGCTCAGTTACTGGGATTTTCACACACAACCATTTCTAGGGTTTACAAAGAATGGTGTGAAAAGGAAAAACATCCAGTATGCGGCAGTCCTGTGGGTGAAAATGCCTTGTTGATGCTAAAGGTCAGAGGAGAATGGACCGACTGATTCAAGCTGATAGAAGAGCAACTTTGACTGACATAACCACTCGTTACAACCGAGGTATGCAGCAAAGCATTTGTGAAGACACAACACGCACAACCCTGAGGCGGATGGGCTACAACAGCAGAAGACCCCACCGCATACCACTCATCTCCACTACAAATAGGAAAAAGATGCTACAATTTCGACAAGCTCACCAAAATTGGGCATTTGACGACTGAAAAAATATTGGCTGGTCTGATGAGTCTCAATTTCTGTTGAGACATTCAGATGGCAGAGTCAGAATTTGGCGTAAACAAAATGAGAACATGGATCCATCATGCCTTGTTACCACTGTGCAGGCTGGTGGTGGTGTAATGGTGTGGGGGATGTTTTCTTGGCACACTTTATGTCCCTTAGTGTCCAATGGGCATCGTTTAAATGCCACAGCCTACCTGAGCATTGTTTCTGACCATGTCCATCCCTTTATGACCACCATGTACTCATCCTCTGATGGCTACTTCCAGCAGGATAATGCACCATGTCCCAAAGCTCGAATCATTTCAAATTGGTTTCTTGAACATGACAATGAGCTCACTGTACTAAAATGGCCCCCACAGTCACCAGATCTCAGCCCAATAAAGCATCTTTTGGATGTGGTGGAACGGGATCTTCGTGCCCTGGATGTGTATCCCACAAATCTCCATCAACTGCAAGATGCTATCCTATCAATATGGGCCAACATTTCTAAAGAATGCTTTCAGCACCTTGTTGAATCAATGCCACGTAGAATTAAGGCAGTTCTGAAAGCGAAAGGGGGTCAAACATGGTGTAAATATTTTTATTTTTTGTTATTTTTTCCCTTTGTTGCACGTTGAGATTTTTGGAATGAAAAATGCGTTATAAATAAAATCTCTCTCTCTCTCTCTCTCTCTCTCTCTCTCTCTCTCTCTCTCTCTCTCTCTCTCTCTCTCTCTCTATATATATATATATATATATATATATATATATATATATATATATTCTGTCATCTAATGCAATGGCATTCATACATTCTAAGTACCTCTGTTTCTGAATACTTTTAGAGCCACTGTACCACAAAAGTGTCAATTGTCATTTTTATCAATATGAGTATGGCCACTCTTATTACGCCCACAGAATTCTCATCTTGAATTCATTCACCCTCTTCAATTGAACTGACAGTGATCTGATGCCTGGCCAACTTCCAGCTGAATGTGTGTGTAGCAGCAACAGAAGAAGAACGAGAGATCAGAGAGAAAGTGAATGTGTGAGTGTTCTGCCTCAGGCAGCGTGCCATAAAGTGAGATTAGCGGTCATAATCTGCTAAAGCATGTGTGTGTGTGTTACTGTCTCTGTGGTGTGTGGCGGAGAGGTGAGTCTTATGGCCTCTGCTCGCTCACCCAGACAAATGTTAAATCTCCATTTACGCTACACCAAAAAACACGCCAGTAGATCACAACCAAAAGCAACATGTGAGGCTCATTGTCTGAACTATTTTATCCCATGGCTCCATTCTCCTTTTTTCCATGTGCTGTGAAATAAATCATACTCAAAATCTAAATCTGAATTCAATGGCAACTCGTTCCCATATCGCAGACACCAGGCCCTTTGACATGTTTCATGACTGATTGATAACGTGTGTCGACTCAGTGCTTCTATCGTATTAAAATTAGAGACTGGTTTATCTAATTACAGCAATGCTATACTGTAAATAGTTAACATCCTATATTTATCTAACCGTTCTCACACTCAGAGAGACAATTATGTGTTCATAATCAGACAAAAGAATATAAAAAGAAAGGAAGAGAATGAGACTGCAAACTCATGGCGGGTCTTAACAGACAAAATATAGAAAGTTGTGTCCCAAACATACACTGTAAACCTGAATACGTTTTAAAAGATTAGGAAATTAGTAAGCAGAACTTTGCAGATTTGTATTTTGTTGCTCTGAACTTAAAATATTTGAGAAAGCTACTTCATACATGTAACTTAGAAATATCATGTAATCTCACATTTTTAGTAGTGAAAACTTGACTAGCTTTAATAGCTATAATTCAAAATGTCACCTTGCTAACTGATTACACAATTTTTGGTAGCATTGGCATTGTACTTTTAATACATTTAACAGATCAAAGATAAATTAAGCTCATGCTCCACTCGTCACCATGATGGTAATTTAAAAAAAAATTTTTTTAAGTTAGTCTAAATTAAAAGAAACAATTTCAGAAAACTCAAAACAATGAAACAATTCAGATGACTTAAAATGTGTCAGTTTTGAGAACTCAAAAGTAAAAGTTAATTTGTTTGAACTAATTTGCTCTACTTAAACCAAGTATTTTGAGAGTTAGGGTTTACAGTGTGAATTGAGACATTTCACAACATTAGATAACTTTAAACTGGGAGGGGACTGACGAAAACACTACAATGATGAACAGATTAGAAGGTGAAGAGAAAAAGAGAAAGGGAGAGACTCTTGACCCTGACGTGGGGGGTGTTGGATGGTAATTAAAAAGAAAGAAAAGAAAAAGAGGATCTCAGAAATGCATTATGAGACAAGCATGGGCTATACTGCACTCTGCACATAAAGTCTACAAGTCCATTAATTATTGCCTAAAGAGTTTTTCCAGAACAAAACAATTAAATGCAATGAATGGGTGCTTTAAATATAGTGCTATAGAAGATGATGACAATGAAGGGTTTAGTGCGCAGTATCATCTCCTTCCCAATAGAGTAAGTTCATTGTGTGGCACATACTGCCCCCTATCGGTGCATAAGAGTAATGAGCACTGATTCAAAAATGAAGTAGACAGCTGTGTGGTGAGTGAAGAAGTCGGTTTTTCTACCTGGAAATAGTCCAGCTTTACTGAACAGGAAAATTCTTTTCACTTTTGTTCCTCAAATCTCTAAAGTCATAGGCTACTCAGAAATACATTTTGTAAATGCAAGCCATTAAAAATCTTGATATAGCAGAATAAGTAGGCTAATGACTGAGGTAGGCTATTAAAAACTATATAGACAATTTAGTCTTTAACGTCTTAATAACACATTACACGAAATTCTGTGTTAAGCAACATTGTGAGATTCCTGTTTAGTGTCTGAAAGATGAGCCGTGGAGGATGTAACCTATAGAGACGACCTGCCGTGGTCACAATGCAGCTTTTGTCGCCTCGAAAACAATCCTCTTTCAGTCACACTAATGAATGCGCATTGTAGATAATAGTATACCTTTGTTTTCGCGTAACATCTCAAATGAACCGTCTCCAAATATAGGAAACTGTTGAAACAGGCGGTTTTCAGAAAAGAATATTTCTGGGGGAAAACACAAAAATGTACGAAGTTGCAGTTTGTGTGATCAATATAGAACTTTTCAATATTTTTAAGTGAGTGAGTCGCTTTCAATGAGTGGAACTATGAATGCAACTCGCGCCAAAAGTATAGGCCTACTTCAACCAAACGAAAATCAATTTTTAATTGCGTTTAAAGCTATAGCGCTCGCATACATGAATACATTGAGTCCTAGTCATTGGGATTAGCCTAAATGATCATCATTAAAAACAAATAAAAATCACGTTTGGGTATTTGTAACATTTCTGCAGGAGCTTGAGGATGTATGCTACTCTGATGTTAAATGGGTCAACTTAGAGTAAATTTCTGTTGGGTATTTGAAGCCAATTTCAGCTTCAGAATAACAAAATGATCTGAATATGCATATTTCCCTATGCTAGCTAGTGTGTGAAAATAGCAGTATGTGCTTATTTATAAAACAATATAGGCGAAAATTAACCTACTCAAAAGACCTACCTATTATTTCGGAGAGATTTTGAAGAGTGCATCTGATAAAACCTTTCCCTCGAGCCCACGGCAGAGCAGTTGTGCAGTGAAGCAACGCAATAGGTCACATGACCAATATCAAACATGGCGATTCTAGAATGTCCAGATTACATTTATACTAACAACAACAACATTACTTTTCTTTTCTTTTTCAAAAGAAATAAGCTACCTACATTTTGCCATTTTTGATACAGCCTATTAGGCTATCTCTGAATTATTTGTCATCACTTCTCACAATGTGACTTTTTTTTTTCTTTAAAACAATGTAATGTTGCAACTACATGTCAGCTAACTCTAATTAGAGTATCAGTAGACTGTCTGCTTAAAGGGTTAGTTCACCCAAAAATGAAAATTCTGTCATGAATTACTCACTCTCATGTTGCTCCAAACCCATAAGACCTTTGTTCATCTTCAGAACACAAATTAAGATATTAAGAGCTGTCTGATACAGCAATTTCTTTGCTAATAGCATAGTCCAGAAAGGTAGTAAAAACCCAGTGGAAAAGTCAGTGACTCTAGTGGTTCAATGTTAATTTTATGAAATGATGAGAATGTTTTTGTGCAAAAAAACCCCCCTCCAAAAATGACTTTATTCAACACTTTCTTCTTGTCTGTGTCAGTCTCCTACACTGTTGACATGGTATAAAAAGTGAAGCGCTTCCAAGTTCTACGTCAGAACACTGGCTCACCATTGGCCGACACTGCTCACGTTTGTGCACAAAAAGTATTCTTATCGCTTCATAATATTAAGGTTGTACCACTGGAGTCACATGGACTGTTTAAATGATGTCTTCTACCTTTCTGGACCTTGAAATTGGTAATTAAATCACTGTCTATGGAGGGGTCAGAGAAGCCTCATATTTCTTTACAAATATCTTAATTTGTATTCCGAAGATGAACAAAGGTCTCATGGGTTTAGGACGACATGAGGGTTTGTAATTAACAATATAACTTTCATTTTTGGGGGAACGGACCCTTTAATATCTCTTTATTTTGATGCTCCCCATCAGACATTCTACTACTGACTGATAAGTTTGCAATTCCAACTTATTCTACTACCCGAACTCTGACACCTAACCCTAACCGTCTAGCCTACTAATACAAATGAGAGCTAGTTTATATGTAGTTGCAAAGTTTGTTAGTTATAATTAGTAAGGTGTAACCTATTATCTTGTTGCTCCGAGTCTTTCAACCGTTACTCTGATTATTTGTTTTTGTGAGAAGTTTTTATCCGTGCTGAGAGCTGAAAACATTCCCAGTAATTTTGTCTCATTAAATGTGTTTAAACTAAATGGTATATGCCATCAATTGACAACTCTTTAAAAGTCTATTTTCATTCCTTTTCAAGAATTTTTAGAGAAACACCTGATGAAGTTTATATTAATTGAAACCACCGTGAACTCGCATGAGCTACAAAAGAGAAACATCTAAGCAATAAAGCTTCCTTTTGGGCACATGCACAACAACATCGATGTCCCTTATCTTCTTGACCAGAGAAACCATTTGGGATTCCACCCCCTCTTTCTTTCTCTTTTCTCATTACAGAGATAAGTCTATACTGTTCCACAATCCCATGATAGCCCTGCCTCTCTGGTGTCTATCTCCTTTAGATACATTTCTGCATGCCATTTAAAACTTTACCTTTGAACAATCCCTCACGTCTCTCTTGTCACATCTGACAGGTCACTCACAGGATAGGAGCGCTATTCATTAGAAAAAAGACAGCTCATTGCACTCCCTCCATCTACTGCCCTCACAGCCGTCTGGTCGCTGTGGAGACGAAGAGACAGTGAGAGATGGTCTGGTCTGAAGTGCCAGGGATGGGTGACGTACAACAGCTACAAACAACGCACCCAAGAGAGAAGATAAGAGAAGACTGCTCATTAACATGCTCTTTCTCACACAGGCAAATAAACACATTGGCACATTCAAGACATAATGATAATGTCCGCACATGCTTGCTGCTCATTAACATTATTATGTGAATTATTTATTAACACACGCACAAACGTAAACAACATGTTCAAAGTTCTAATTAAAGTGCAGGATCATTTTATGTCAACAGAACCCCACAAAATAATGTTTGCAACTTAAAAGGTTTAAGTAAATCAATAAATAAACTGTTTAACTTGCAGCCGTGCATTTATTTAAGTTTGAGTTTCCCCCTTTTTTGCCTCCCTGTTCTGATTGAATCATCTCGACCATATGAGTTTCTCTTGTACTCTTTCCTTATTATTCTCTCTTTCTCAGTCTTGTTGAGATGAAACGTGTGCTGCGTCTGATCCCCCATGCTGGGGGGTCTGAGCCGCTGGCTGGCCTGAGCTAGAGTAACTGACTCCAGTCTGTGATATCCCACTGATTTATGATCAGTATTTCCTGCCCTGAGATTAACCTGCAACATTATGACCAAACAGGCAAAAATGTTGCCAGAACACCTTTTGCATTCACGCACAGCATTGTGTCCTCTCAAAATAATCAATAAATGTCCTTAGTTACATAACTTTTTAATTTGGTCATATAAAATGTCTCACTGAGTCAATATATCACAATATATATGAGTCACAATATATTTTTGTCAAATCAAAAACAGATTTCTTCCTTGGCAAAGTATCAGTTAGCAAAACAATTTGTCAATAGTTACTCATTTTATTCTTGCAAAATACATAAAATATTTCTCAAATTAATATTATGCTTGTTAAATTGTTTCCAAAAATACATATTTTAAATAAATGTTGTTATTTTTAACTTTCTGTACGGCAAATAATTCTAGAAAAGTTTAGAAATAATTCTGCACTCTAAAAAAATGCTGGTTTGAAAATGGACAAACCCAGAAATTGGGTTGTTTCGGGTCCATTCACTGGGTTTAAACAACCAAATTTCTGGGTTTGTCCATTTTCAACCTAACTTGGGTTGTTTTTAACCCAAAGTGTGTAAATATATATATATATATATATATATATATATATATATATATATATATATATATATATATATATATATATATATATATATATATATATATATATATATATATATATATATATATATATATATATATATATAATAAGCAGCATAACTTTGAATAATGATAATAAGATAATGACAAATTAAAATGATTTCTGAAGGATCATGTAACACTGAAGATTGGCTTAATGATGTTGATTTCAGCTTTGTTCAAATAGAAAATATCTATTTTTAAATTGCAGCAATATTTCATAATTTTACTGTTTTTACTATACTAATGTATTTTAATACATTTAAAAAATCGTATTAAATATTAGAAGAAAAAATGTAAAACTTAAAAACGTATAAATAAATATAATTTGATAATATTACTTAAACATTAATTAAAGCTAAGTATAAACATTTAAAACAACAATAATAGTAAAAATAACAGCACAAACTACTAAAAGTAGTTTATGAATATGTTATGAATATTTATGAATACTTTAATCATATACAAATAATATTAAAATAACACATTTTTAAGTTCTTCCCATATGCTGAATGAAATGTATTTGCTTTTTTACAATATATATATATTTTTTTTGGTAATGGGAACATATATTCACTATTTATTATGACTTTTGCCTTAATAAACTCCTAATTTACTGTTTATTACTATTTAGTAAGGTGGTTGTTGTAATGGTTATGTTTAGGTATTGGAGAGAATTAAGGGATGTAGAATATGGTCATGCAGAATAAAGCATTAATATGTGCTTTATAAGTACTAATAAACAGCCAATATGCAAGCTAATAAGCAACGAATTCAAAATTAGAATTGTCCCCATACTAAACTGTCACCAAATTGTATTTTATTTGAGCCATTTATTATTGCCAACCCGATCACACATAAATGCGTATAAATAGTACGAGTGTGCAATGTCGTGGAATGTATACGCCAAAACTAATTTTCGCGTGCATATGATACGCACTTTATGGCGTATATATGACACGCACTTGGGTAGGTTTAGGGCGGTGGGGTGGGGGGTTCGTATGTATAATACGCCATAAAATGTGTCTCATATGCACGCGAAAAACAGCGTGCCATAGACACGCCAAAATGAGTTTTGGCGTATACATTCCACGACATTGCACACTCGTACTATTTATACGCATTTTTGTGAGAATACCGAATCTGTCATTCATATTTTTCTCAATTTTCTGTTTACATTGGAGTTGATAGGGAGAAAATAGATTATGTTGTGGGAACATAAAGAGAGAGAAAAAGAGAGAAGGGAGACAGGATTGGGAAAGGTTCTCAAGCTGGGACTCAAACTGGGGTCCTCTGAAGCGCTACCTACAATGCTATAACACAGACACCTTTATTCACTCATTTAGTTCATCCTCACTTTCACACTCTCCCTTTATCTCTATCTTTTCCGGTTGGTCTGTCAGTTGCCTCTGACATTGTTGAGTCTCATGGTCAGCATCTTGGTACTCCATAAACTAACCTTACCCTAACCCTTAAAGGTCAGAGGTCAATACAGCGTAAACATAGAGACAGGCGGACGGGCCCATCAATCATACGGCATCCCATGACAGCTGAGCTGGAACACCCATTGCTTCACATCCTGCTGGTCAGAACTGCACATGCCATACTTCATAATGGAACCGTCTCTATCCCCCAGAGGCTCTAAAGAATCTAGAAGTGGTGGAACCGCCCAGCATGATTGGAAAAGGCTGAGTTATCGGCTATATTTGTATCCCTCAGGGAGATGCGTAAGCTCTGCGATTCACTTGGAAGCGGCCTGTTCCGTGTTCAGCATTCCAAACACAGCGTTTTTATGAATGTGCTGGCAGTCCACTGTCCTGGCTCAGAGACAGAGGGGGCTGGAGAGTCTGGAGAGTCAATGTTTATAACTGACAAGCTCTGAGATGTTTTATCATTACACAAGAGAGACATGAGGAGAAAGCAAAGCTAAACCCCAATACTGTGACCTCCCTAAACCACACAGAGGACAGCATACACATGGGATGCTGGAAAACACATTTTGCTTTGCATTGCATTAGTGAGGATATTTGATAGACACAATGGTTTAAATGGAGAAGATGATATTTGCTAAACTTAACCCACGCAAACCTGTTGCTATCAGTGTTTAAAGCAAAACATCATTTGGCTGATTTAGTAAGTCATGTCAAACCTTGTGAAAAAGTCATATGCTTAATTGTATTGAATGCACACTTAAATATTTTTTAAAAAGTATACATTTTAAAAAGAAATTGCTTGCAGATAACATAATAATAATGAAATAAAAGGCATCTTAATTGTACTTTATCAGTGAGCAAGGCCTGGTTTCACAGACAGGGTTTAGATTAAGCCAGGATTAGGCCTTAGTTCAGATTTAAGTATACATTTTACAAATGTGCCTTAGAAAAAACCATTTCTGGTGTTCATCTTGATACAAAACAACGGCATTGACATATTTTAGGAAACAACCATGCAAGTTGCTTTAAGTTAAGATAGCGCAAACATGCGTTTTAGTCTGGGACCGGGACCCGACTTAAACCGCGTCTGTGAAATCGGGGTAAATGTTTCATGACTGTTTCTTAACACACTTCCAAGTACATTTCTAAAAAGTGCCCTTCGTGATAATGCAAAATTGGTTTGTTTTTAAACTTTTGTCATGCTTTAAGGAAGTACTATTTTAACAAAAGCACATTAGAGAACACACATAAAGTTGATTAGAACTGTAGTGTGTTATTCAATATGAAGTTAATATATTTTCAATGCCCAAAACTGCAATTTTACAACTGTGTAATTACACATTTTAAATCAACAACTAATCTAATTTCTAATACGTTCGGCTAATTTAAGCTGTAATTTTCATTTAGTATCAATTAACATTCTATTTAGTGTCTGAAAACATTACATAGTTCACACTTAAGTGTATTTTTTAAGTGTATGCTAAAGTATACTTCTTTTTAAATGAATATTCAGTTTTCAATGCACTTCACTATATCAGTAAGGATATTTTCAAATATTTTCAAAACCTGTATACGGTAAAGCTGTATGTCAGTCAGATCTGAATCGAAAATGCCTTTTAAATTCAAATTCAATTCCTGAGTTGGGGTATGGCAGTAAATAATTAATTATTGCAATTCATACTTAAATGGAAGGAAGTAAAATTTAAATAAATTTCAACTTAAACTGTAAATATTAAAGGTGCATTGCAACTACCCACCGCTCACCCCTCCCTTTCAGAGCACATAGAGAAGCTACGGTGGCTGACACAGGACAAAGATTACGTTGTCTGAGACAGCAGAGAGTATCTAGCGCTCTGTAGAGAACTTTGTCCGTTTAGGGCTACTGTAGAAACATGGCGGCACAAAATGACGATATCACTGAAAGGGGACCCGCGGTGTATGTAGAAATGGCTCATTCTCTGGTAATAAAAACATATCGGTTTGTTATGTAAGCTCTTTTTACACCACTGAAGACATAGTTACAGTATATTATATTGCATTTCTGTCAATAGATCCTCATAAATATTACACACTGCACCTTTAACTAGAAAAGCAGCATTTGTCAAGAAAGGTTTTGATTTAGTTAACATCTGGGTAACTTTTTTTTTGTGTGTGTGCAAATTTCTCTAAAAATGGTAAAACATATTCCTTGTATACACAAATTACCTGTCAGACTTGGATCTTAAAACTAATTCCTGAAGGTCCTGAATGTAATATTAACATTAAAAGAACAGCCAAAACATAGTTAGTCTGTCCACAAACACACATAGCTCAGGGAAAATATACCAGTTTATGAAATGACTAACGTTTATGTCAATGCTGGACAATTCACTCATAATTCACTCATAAATTCACTCATAATTCACTCATAAATTGCCTGCTTGTCACTGCAATATTCTTCCAATTAAGCTCATAGTATTAATAAGTGAACTATTATCATCTTGCTAGATGTTCTCAGGCTCTAATTGGCTAATGGCTATTTTACCCAGAGTTCAACTCTCATCCTGTAGCAGCAGGCTGATGTTCAATTACACCCATGTGGGACAACTCGACAACAGCCCAGGGAGGTCATCAGGGTCATTACCCTGACAACCCAAGATTAATGGGGTGTTTAGCTCAGTTGGTGAATGACTAGTGTGCAGATCTGTCACCACAGAACCATACACACACAACACTCACTCTCTCCGTATCTCACTCGCACTGATACTGAACACTTTAACGGAGGTGTCAGCTTGACAATATTCCTCTGGAACGAGCAGATATGGGAAAACTTTGAGCAAACATTGATGACAAACTAACTCAAGAACATGCACAGGATCCATTCATGCACTCTTATCACATTCATATTCACACGTACACATCCCCTCAACAGAAGAGTATATTTTAAGATGCAAAAAGTAATTTTCGTAATCAGCATTTTAGTCTTGCTTTCCAAAAATATCTACACATCCATAAAACATCCATTTACTTTAGAGAGAAACCTGCATAAAATATTAAGATTTATGGTAACTGTATTTCTATGTACTTACCATAGTAATAACAGTAAATTATGCATAATTACATGCAACTAACCCTCAAACAAACCCTAAACCTAACCCTACATTAAGTACATGTTGTTAATTAATATAACTCAGTAATAAAATATATAATTACACTGTAACAATGACACCTTTAAATAAAGTGTTGAAAATATTTAAATTCTTACCCAATTGAAAAACTTGGCTACAAGTATTTTAATGTGTTATTGTTACAGTGTAATTATATATTTAAGTACTATTGTTATAAACAATTGAGAAAGAAAACGGACGAGTGTCATTTATATTAGGTCTATGTATTTGTCTTAAAGGGACAGCAGCCTAATGTATCCATAGCTGTTTGTGTCACCGAGGGTGATCAAACAACAAAAGAGAAGAGAAAAATACTTTTGTAGCTTTAACAAAGATAAATTGTATGAATTATTGTTATTATTTAATTATATTAGTTATTTGAATTATTTTACTTTTGATGTTTCAATTTCTATACCAGAATGTTAGATTGACCTGAAAAACATAAAGCACTGCTTATTTCATTTGTATCTTTCTTCTATTGTATGCTTGTAATTAGTTGAATATTTCCAATGCAGATTCACTCCCCTACAAGATCACCCCAGTTATTCCAAAATGATAAATCATTTTCAAGAGCAACTCAAATCATGGTGAAATTTTTATAATTGCAATATATATCACAGAAAAACAAAACGTCGCAATGTACGTTTCTTCCAATATCGCACAGCCCTACTAAACATTTACAAACTTAATGAAACACATGTAAGAAGTGTCTTCACTTGTGCTGTGTCCACTGTTTATTTGATGGTGTGATGTGTGTTTACCGTCTGTGTGATCTGTTTGTATAGGTGGCAGAGTAGTAATAACACGCTGTTACGTCTGCTTTCTCTGTCTGTAACAAAGTTGACCCCTCACCCTCAGTGACAACTTTATGTGACGCCTCCTCCCTCATTCTTACCATCAGCCTCTGTGAACTACTGTAACTGAGTTCAGCGGTGCTAGAATGAAGTCATGAACGGTTACTGATCACTATAACACTAAAGCCAACATCCACACATAAGTATTATTCCTGTAGTTTTGCAATGAAAGTAAAATGCTCTAAGCGTAATGGCAGCTAGACCAGTCTTTAGGTATCCCATGTGTTTGTCACTGTCTGTTCCAGAGATCTTTACCCTACATCTGGACCATGCTGTGGACCATGTGGCCAGGAACTGCTGCCAATGTTGCGGAATAACTAGAAGTGTTTTAGCGAGAGGAAAGCAGGGAAACCATTGTCATGATATTGTTTGTAAATCTGGCCCCAGGGATTGTGCTCAGCACTTCCAGTTTTTATTCAGTGTTTCACCATAAGACTCCACAAAAGTATGAAGTTATGAAGTAACTGAACCTCTCAGAGAACATTGTGTTAATTTAGGGAAGACTAACCAGTTAAAACCAGCCTGGCTCTGCGGGGTTGGGTGTGGAGGCTTTGATGGATATTTCATGGTTGGTTTGTGTTTTATCTTAAGGAAAATATGCAGATACGTTCAGTTAGGCAGTGAATGCTTATTTGATTAATCATGTGTGCAATGTCCCTCAAATGCAGGTTACGGCTAAGTGTCGGTTTTTCATAGTAATGGTTCATTTACCCAGTATATCTGATTAGACAATCGCCATTCGAGTTATTGCTTTATTAAACCTGCACATGCACTTAAAGGGATAGATCACCCAAAAATGAAAATGTGATTTTTATCTGCTTAACCTTAGGGTATCCAAAATATAGATGACTTTGTTTCTTCAGTAGAACACAAATTAATATTTTTAACTCCAACCGCTGCAGTCTGTCAGTTCGTATAATGCCTGTAAATGGTAGCAAAGTCCATGGGTGCTTTCACATCTCTAGTTCGTTTCATTTGGTCCGAACCAAGGGCAAACAATTATGCATTGTTGCATTTTTCAGTTTTTTTGTTTCCTTTTCACACCACACTGATTGCTTTGCCTCGTGGTTCCATCCCAAAGAGGCAAGAAATCGCTCTCACTGACATTTTCCTGGACCGCTCCCACCTGGTGGAATGACCTGCCGATCTCAATTCGTGCTGCCGAATCTGTAGCCATTTAAAAAAAAAAAACATCTTAAGACACATCTCTTCCAATTGCACCTGACCAATATAGAATAGCACTTAACTATCCATAAAATTTTGTTTGTTTGTCCAAAAAAATAAAAATAATTGTGTACTGTGCTTAATTAACTGAGACTTCTTACAGCTCTTACAGGTTGTTGGCCTTGTTTGTTTCGTTGCTCTCCCATTTTTTGTAAGTCGCTTTGGATAAAAGCGTCTGCTAAATGATTAAATGTAAATATAAATGTAAATGCTTTGGTCCGAACCAGTTGAAACGAACCAAAACGCAGGCATGTGACCCACAGCACTCATTGGCCATGGTGTATTTCCTAAACTGCTTTTCGATTGGTCAGAATTTACGTGTGGGAAAATTCCAACAGAAGAGGAAAAGCCAGCAAACTTTAACACTATGGAGAGACGATTACGGGCTGGTTTTGTCCCTGGCCATAATCTACTACACTGTGTGTATTTACCACTGTATGCAAACAATACATTTCTATAATGAAGCGCGGATGCAACGTGAAAACAACGTCTCAATCCACTGCAAACGGCGAGTGCGCATCGCTCGTCACTTCAAGCGGAGGTGTGCATTATAATTATTCTAAACTCTGACATCCTCATCTTACAAAAAGATTGCTAACGATCTATCAGGTAATAATGTCATGCACATAATGTCAGCGCAGCTGACTACGGCAGCTGGTTAAGTCCAAAAATCATCAGTACTTTTGCATTTGGTTCTGTTCGAGGTCGGATCACTTTTTCACCACAAACGAACCGCTCCAGAGTTCGTTTGAAAGCGTACCGAGACCACCTCTTCAAGGAGCTCTCGGTACGCTTGTTTGGTCCGCTTTTGGTGCGCACCCGAGTGCGATTGCTGCTTTCACACCTGACCAAACGAACCGCACCAAAGAGGGAAACGAACTCTAGTACGATTCAACCGAACTAAATGAGGCAGGTGTAAAAGCACCCTATGAGAGTAAAAAAAAAACATGAACAGACAAATCCATATTAAACCCTGTGGCTCGTGATGACATATTGTTGTCTTAAAGGGTTAGTTCACCCAAAAATGAAATGTATGTCATTAATGACTCCCTCTAATGTCGTTCCACACCCGTAAGACCTCCGTTCATCTTCAGAACACAGTTTAAGATATTTTATATTTATTCCGAGAGCGTATCTAAGTGTATGCACACTATACTGTCCATGTCCAAAAAGGGAATAAAAACATCATCAAAGTGGTCCATATGTGACTGTGGTGTGGCAAGCAGCGGGGCGAGGGACCGCGAGAGCGGGCCGGTGATTAATGTTCACGAGTGCCAGCTGCGTGGCACACCGGTCTCATCTCGCGGCCATGTGACGGGAGCATATAAGGAGGAGCAAGGACAGCGGAAGAGGAGAGAGGACCAGGCCTGGATTTTATGTTTAGTTTTGTTTATGTGTTTGTGGGCAGTCGTCCGTGAGGGGCTGCCCACGTTTTATTTTGTGTGTGTTTGCGGGCAGTCGTCCGTGAGGGGCTGTCCGCGGTTTTACTTTCATTTTGTTTCTTTACTTTAAATAAAGTTTGTTGAACATTCGCCGGTTCCCGCCTCCTTCCTTCCATCCACGAACAGTATTACATTGGACAAAATAAAACGTGGGCAGCCCCTCACGGACGACTGCCCACAAACACATAAACAAAACTAAACATAAAATCCAGGCCTGGTCCTCTCTCCTCTTCCGCTGTCCTTGCTCCTCCTTATATGCTCCCGTCACATGGCCGCGAGACGAGACCGGTGTGCCACGCAGCTGGCACTCGTGAACATTAATCACCGGCCCGCTCTCGCGGTCCCTCGCCCCGCTGCTTGCCACACCACAGTGACATCAGTTGGTTAGTTAGAATCTCTTGAAGCATCGAAAATACATTTTGGTCCAAAAATAACAAAAACTATGACTTTATTCAACATTGTCTTCTCTTCCTTGTTTGTGTTCAATCCTCAAATAAAGATTCAAACGGTAATGAATCAGTGAATCGATCAATGATTCGGATCGCGTGTCAAACTGCTGAAATCACGTGACATTGGCGATTCAAATCATTGATCATTGATGACGACATTAATGTGTCGTCACGAGCCACAGGGTTTAATATTAATTGTCTGTGCATGTTTTTTTCTCTCTCATATTTTGCTACCATTCACTTGCATTATACGACTGACAAACTGCAACGGTTGGAGTTAAAAATCTTAATTTGTGTTCTACTGAAGAAACAAAGTCATCTATATCTTTGATGCCCTGGGTGTAAGCAGATTAACATCAAATTTTTGAGTGAACTATCACTTTATAATCTTGCCTTTTTAGACAAAGTTGCATGCCAGATTTTTCTCCATCAAATTTGCACATTTCCATTATTCTTATCTTACAGGCCTTCTCCGGCCATTTCGTTTGCATAATGGACACTGGAGAATGTTTATACATGTGGTCCTGCTGAAACACAGAACGAGAGACAGACAGGCTGAAAGGCAAACAGCAGACAGACATGGAAAGACAGCATGGGATGGCGTAAAAGAGAGAAAGGGGTTGGAGAGAGGCGAAGTGGTCGGCCGGTGGGAAGAGAAAGGTGGGGTGTGTTTTAACAGGCTCCAGATGGTGAGGTCTAAGCAGTTCAGTGTTGTGAATGATGGCTCTCCAGTGACAGAACTGACCAGCGTCTGAATCATAACCCATATCAGGGGCCCAATGAGACTCACTGTCGACAAAACACACACTTACACATGGTGATGAATGTAACCAAATCAATGTCAACACACTGTTAAACAGTATTCTTCATTCGAATGTTGATATATTTAGAATAACAACCCAATGTGCTATTGCTTATATGTAACAACATTTTTAAAAAAGGGGATGGTTCACCCAAAAGTTAAAATGTTGTTTTGCAAAACACAAACAAAAGAAGACTTTGTTGACTTGAGGACAGCTTTTATCATTACAATGGATGTCAATGGGGTCCAAAACAATATAACATTATTTCAATGTTTTGGAATATAGTATAATAGTGATGTCCTAGAAGCATGGTGCTCAAGTTAAAAGTATTTTTAATTAACCAGTGAAATGCAAAATCGGAATACTACACAAACCTCCAATATTTAAATATGTTTAATTGACTAATGTACTTTCTGCTGACCTTAGATGATTCAATTAAACCATAAAAACGTTTTGCTTTTATTGGTGAAGTAAGTGTTAAGCTTTCTTCCCCGGCAACCTATTCTTCTGTAATCCAGAACGGCAACACATCTGAAAGTTTTGTTTGAGCGGCGCCCTCTACTGTACATGTGTGAGTTTGCATTTCCTTCAGCCTTATTATTTCAATTTTGGTGTGAATGGGCCTTTACATTTGGCCAAAAAACATTTTGTTTAAAAAAAATTAAAAACCAAGCCCAGCCCTGGTAAGGAAGAATAACGCAAAGGTAACGTAATGTATACTTAAAAAAAAAAAAAAAAAAACTAAGTATTGCAATTAGTTACTTTTTAAGGGAGTAACACTATTGTTTGTAATGCATTACTTTTCAAAGTAACTTTCCCTAAAGTTGGTTGTCAAGATGATCAGTGTTCACACAGATGCATTAAAAACGATTAAAAACGCTGTAGTATTCATGCCAGGCCAGTACCTGGCAGTGTCACTTTGTAACACGTATAGATTGAACATGTAATACAGATTTTACGTTTTTATTCACATTTTTGAATAATAATATATTTTTCAAAAGTTTGCATTTTCAAGCCCCAAAACAGTTATCGTGGAAATGAACAATGCATAAAAAACAACTGTCGTGCCAAAGCATAAAAAGTTTGACGTTTTTAGTGTAAAATGTTGTCATGTAAACGTCCTCTTGGTGATCGCACTTAGATCTTGACCAATCAAAGAAGAGGACGGTAACTGTCTGATGTAAAATACATTTTTTAAACCTATGATTAATATCACCCTGGAAGGAGTCAAAGAAAATTTAGATGACAAAAAACAAATCCATTCAGGATTTTCTTCTCCATTCGCAGCTCTTACTTCAGCTGTCATTGAAGTATTTGGATGAGGAAGTTGATTGGTCCTCTCATTAGAGAGGATCACAGCAAAAGTCTCTGTTAGTCTGTGTCTCATTTCAAAGCCTTGAATAAATCTCTGTTCATACTCAGATAAGGAACCTGCTTTCTCTCTCTTACACACATACTGACTATCACTGTCATGCAAATTAGATTATGCGAGTTTTCCATGAGCACAGATGACACTAGTTAATTCAGACAAATCAGAATCTAGTGGATATGTCTGGATACGTTTATGTTGACTGAAGTGTATTTGTGTGTGTGTTTCTATCCTGGTGGGGACTGAAAGCACACTGAATTCAGGCCCCTACGAGGAAACAAGCTTATAAATCATACAGAATGAGTTTTTTTTGAAAACGTAAAAATGCAGAACGTTTGGGTAATAGGTTTAGGGGTAGGGTTAGTGTAAGGGGAGAGAATATACAGTTTGTATACAGTAGCCAAAAATCATTACGTCTATGAGAAGTCCCCACAAAGATAGTGAACCAGTAGTTTGTGTGTGTATTTGAGTGAGCAAGCTCAAAGTAAATTGTTGTAAACAGTTATTTAGGGAATGCATGGCATTTTTCATGGGAAAAAAAGGATCGTCTAAGCCAGGTCATCCCTTATCAGAAGGGTCTGTTTTAAAGCATGCATGAACCAACAGGTCAGGGGTTTGGCTACTTAACATGGTTCAGTTTGCCCCTAAAGATGTTACTATGCCTTTATTGACAGCCATTAAAATGTTAAAGAATGGAAACGGAAATTGCAATAGTCTTTTCTTCCATATTATGATGCAGGTTAAAGCAAAATGGCTTCTCGAACTGAAGAATTCCTAATAATTTAGGAACATGTCTATAGAGAATTGATTGAATCATTGGATAGTTGTGGTTTGAGATTGCTGTGATCTAATTTGAGTGACAGGTCACCAGTAAATGTCATCAGAAAAGAAAAAAAGATTTTGCTTCAAGTAGGAGAGAAAGTTATTTTGATTAAACATTATGAGGAGGGCACATGATTTAATAATAATAATAATAATAATAATAATAATAATAATAATAATAATAATAATAATAATAATAATAATAATAATAATAATAATAATAATAATAATAATATGCACAGATGAATAATTTATAATAATTATTGCAATATTCCATTAAAAACATAGTGGGATTACATGCTGATTTTAAGGAAGAGTTTAAAAAAAAGTAATTGTGAAATTTTAACAGTTTAAAATAACAAATAGTCATACACTATTGCCAAAAGTATGGGGACACCCCTCCAAATCACTGAATTCAGGTGTTCCGATCACTTCCATGGCCACGGGTTTATAAAATCAAGCACTAGGCATGCAGACACTTCTACACATATTTGTGAAAGAATGGGTCACTCTCAGCAGCTCAGTGAACTCAAGCGTGGTATTGTGATAGGTTGTCACCTGTGCAATAAGTCCATTCATGAAATTTCCTCACTACTAAATATTCCACGGTCAACTGTTAGAGGTATTATAACAAAGTGGAAGCTGTTGGGAACAACGGCAACTCAGCCACAAAGTTGTAGGCCATGTAAATTCACATAGCGGGGTCAGCGCATGCTGAGGCACACAGTGTGCAAAAGTCGTTACTTTCAGCAGAGTCAATAGCTACAGACCTCCACACTTTCTTGAGGCCTTCAGATTAGCTCAAGAACAGTGCGTAGAGAGCTTCATGGAATGGGTTTCCATGGCCGAGCAGCTCATCCAAGTCTTACATCACAAAGTGCAATGCAAAGCGTCGGATGCAGTGGTGTAAAGCACGCCGCCACTGGATTCTAGAACCGTGGAGACATGTTCTCTGGAGTGACGAATCACGTTTTCTGCCTGACAATCCAATGGACGAGTCTGGTTTTGGCGATTGCCAGGAGAATGGTACTAGCCTCCCTGCATTGTGCCACATGTAAAGTTTGTTGGAGGGGGGAATTATGGTGTGGGGTTGTTTTTCAGTGGTTTGGTTGGCCTTCTAGTTCCAGTGAAAGGAACTTTTAATGCTTCAGCATACCAATACATTTTGGACAATGTCATGCTCCCAACTTTCTGAGAACATTTTGGGGGTGGCCCCTTCCTGTTCCAACATGACTGTGATAGAACCGACAGAACGCCTTTGGGATGAATTAGAGCGGAGACTGAGAGCCAGGCCTTCTCGTTCAACATCAGTGCCTGACCTCACAAATGTGTTTCTAGAAGAATGGTCAATCCCCATAAACACACTCCTAAACCTTGTGGAAAGCCTTCCCAGAAGAGTTGAAGCTGTTAAAGCTGCAAAGGGTGGGCCAACTCCATATTAAACCCTACGGATTAAGAATGGGATGTCATTAAAGTTCATGTGCATGTAAAGGCAGATGTTCTAAAACTTTTGGCAATATAGTCACTTTGTAAAACAGTCACAACACGGAGATTTTTAAGTCACAACACCCACATATGAGATAAATTCACAATTTCGAAATATGTAGAAACATTAATAAATGTTTCCAGATTTCTATGAAGCAGACTTCTGTTTTCCTCGCAGATAACATCCTGGAGTCTCTTTCTAAAAGTCTCATATTAAGCCACACATACAGACACTTAAGTAAAAAGCACTAAAAAAGTGAAGGGAAATCTTTTCATTTGCAGTCTTGGTCTCTTTCTCTGACACTTCTGTCTGTCTGTGACTTATTTCTATTTCCATACCTCAGCTGTAGATTACTAATGAAACCACAGTACCTCAGAACTACAAGAGGATTTCAACATTCACAGAGGAGAGAGAGACCCAGAGAATGAAGCTGACATTTTTAGGAGATCTAGAACCGCATTCTGAACTTAAAAGCCTTTACGAAAGCCGAAAGCTAAGCGTAGTAAACACATTTCTCAAAAGTTCTGTGTCAGGACAATAAATGAGAAGTTAAAATGCAGAATGTTTCCTGTGATGGGTAGGCTTAGGGGCAGGGGCAGTGAGGGGGGAGAGAATGTACAGTATAAAAACCATTACGCCTAGATAACCATACGTATGTGCGTGTGCGTGTGCGTGTTCGTGCGTGTGTGTGAGTGAGTGTATGAACATGGTGCTTTTAACCTGTCCTTTTGGTATACACAATCTGTATGTCTCACTCCCACATAAACTGGACAAATAGCTGTCAACAGTTTACTTCAAGAGAGCAACATGCAGTGCGGCAGAGGAGGTTTGAGTCTATAATGAGCCTCCAGATGTGTGTGGGTGTGTGTGCGTGTGTGTGTGTGTGCGTGTGTACACGTGGTAGAATGACAAATATTAGTTTAACAAAATTGATAAACACAAACTGGAAATGAGACAGAGAGTAATGAATGAACAGAAACATGAAGACAAAGGAAAGAAAAGAGCATTTTGTACAGGTCTTTCGGCAGTTTTCCTGTTCTCTATGCAATAACACTGCTTCAGAATTCACAGAATAACTCGTCCTTTTCCACACTTGTACATTTACAATCTCCAGTATGTAAACACATGCAGACACGCTGTTTCATTATTCATGGGGGCAGATTCTAGCCTGCCAAGCATAAAATGTTAGACTCGAGAGCAGGCTGTGACATTACCTGCCTGATGTCATTTTCTGCATTAGGCTCACAAATGACATTCTTGATTTATTTGCACTGAACACAGTCACCCAAAAACAAAACAGTATCACCACATTAATCTCAACAGAAGACATAATTGATAAGAAAATATATTTATACTCTCTGCTTTCTGTGGCTTTTTTGCTCTGTTTTGGGAATTATAAATACATCGTTCCTGCCAGGCTGTGTGTGTTTTGGGGTGGAGAATGTGTCTCTTTGTATCACAGGATAATTCAGCAATGTTCCTTTACTGCTCTTATGCTGGCAACATGTATTGAGTGAGATTTATTTTTTAAATAAATGAACACAGTGCCCTCCACTAATATTGACACCCTTGGTAAATATGAGCAAATCGGGCTGTGAAAATAAATCTTCATTGTTTATCCTTTTGTGCTTTCATTAAAAAAAATGCAAATTTCTAACCTTTCATTGAAGAAAAACAATTGACAATTGAAAGTGTGTGTGTGTGTGTTGTGGGGGAGGTCAATTATTGCAACAACCTTTTCCCAAGATAACTCATCAGATAACTCAAGATAACTCTTCGGTGGTTCTCTGACTTTGAAGTTCCAGTCGTGTCTGACAGCTGAATATGCTGAAGTTTGTTTTGGGATGAGCGAGGAGGATTTATCTTGAAACCCTCCCAAACAACATGTGGTGATGTAGATGCTGTTTGATGCATTTACCCCAAGACTCATCTGATCTCTGCAGTTCTCTGTCTGTGATCTCGGAGAGTCTTTGTCCACTCAAACTCTCCTCCTCTCGTGCATTAGGACGATATAGACACACGTCCTCTTCCAGGCGGATTCAGAACATCTTAGTTTGATTATTAATTATTGCCCTGATTGTGGAGATGTGGATTTTCAATGCTTTAGCTATATTTCATTACAGACACTTTCTATTTTGTGATCTCAACAATCTTTTGCTGCACATCAGAACTATATTCTTTGGTTTTACTCATTGTGATGAATGATTAAGAGAATTTGGCCTTTGTGTTTCCTCATATTTATACTCCTGTGGAACAGGAAGTTATGGCTGGTCAATTTCATGCTCCTAGTCACCCTGGTGTGCTAAAAACATAAATATGAATGGAAATATCCTTCAGAGATATTTACTCATAAGAAGGTCTAGGGGTGCCAATAATTGTGGCCAACATTAACTTCCCAAAAACATTTATTTCATAATGAGTCCCCCACTTTCAATTGTTATACTTTAATGAAAGGTTAGAATTGTGATGTTTTTTGCCATTTTTATGAAAGAGCAAAAGGATAAACAATGCAGATTTATTTTCACCAAGGCTCATATTCACCAAGAGTGCAAATATTAGTGGAGGGCACTGTATATCAAGTGACAGCAAAGACACTTATAATGTTCCTTTTTAAAAAAAATGATTTTTCTAATTAATGTTATTCATCAAAGAATCCTTAAATACAACAATCCTGTTTATGCCATCCATAAACAAACAAGCAAACAAATGAGATATTGAGTAGAGGATAAAGAAATGGGGATAAAAGAGAGATAGAAATGGAAAAAAAAAAAACTCTTTCTGAATGGAAACTGTCCTAAAAGTGTCATCCATTTTTCAGCATGGACATCCTCTCGAATATCTCTGGAGTCTCAGATAAATATTTTGGCTTCCTCTAAAATATCGAATAAAACAGTTTATAATGCTTCCCCTGTGTCTAACACAGGAAGGATCTAAAACATTTCAGAACAAAAAAATTGAGGAAAGTTTAAAAAAGGCAATAAACTAAGCAGAGACAGAGGGTCAGAGCATACCTTGTGTAAATATTTGACTCTGTGTAAATCCAGCAGAGCCGTTTCTGTCCAGAAGATGATTTAGAGCTTCCTGTGATAAGCCTTCTGCCTCACCTCTTTCTGTTGGCTTGAAGGGACCGTACACCTCTACATCCAAACAAGAATAAAATACTGTACTGACCTTTCACCGGTGTCATGCACTCAAGAGCAAATGCATCATTTACAATCAGTCTGCAATTTCAAACAGCACTCTGCAATACATTTCTCAACGTCAGGAGTTCGGGAAGTTGTCATTTTGTTCTCAAGGGTTATTGTTCAGGAACTCTTTAATCTAAAATGGTATTGGAAACGAAACTCTCAGTCAAGAACTCTTTAATTTGTCTTACAACGAGTCAATTCAAAAAGTTGGCAAGATTAAAGAAAATACCACTGCCTTTTATTTATTTTCTCTGAAAACTTTCTTTCGCATTAATAAAACGCTTTCACATATCCTGCCCTTGAAAAAGCACAAGGAGAATAAGAGCTTGCCCTTATGATGAATTGTATTTAGTCTTATATCTGATTCCAGGTGAACCTAAATAAAAAACAGCGGACAAATAAATAGAGTCTAGGAAAAAAAAAACCTTTCTCTTGAGAATTACAGTCTGTAAGTGATGATTATGTCCGAAAATTGTCCATCCACGAGCTCTATTAAATGTGACAGTCAATGTTGGCGCTGCACCAAAGCTTTTAGAGTGACTGACCTTTTTGGAAATATTCGGAAGAATTAGACTACAGACGGATAGAGACCCAGACGCAAAGAACTGAGACAAGCAGAAGAAAGAGAGGGATGACAAAAGGAGGACATTTGGACTGATGGAAAGAGAGAGACTGCTTAAGGCCACCTGCCGTCCCTTAGTGAGCCCTGCAGCAGAATATCTCTATGACTCACTTTAGAGAGAGAGAGAGAGAGAGAGAGAGAGAGAGAGAGAGAGAGAGAGAGAGAGAGAGAGAGAGAGAACCTCAAAGACATCAAACGTCTCTCATCATCGCACACACGCGCCCAAACACACGCGTCTACGAGTGTCGGGTGGCTTAGAGAGTCTTATGTAAGCTGCATCAATGAATGAATATTTATGCTTTGTTTTGAGAGGACGGTATTTATTTATTCATTTGACAGTGGGCTGCGGTTATGGATCTGTACAAAGAGACACGTTACATCACGCAAACGAAAGATCGGTTTGGGAGGGGAAATATCCAATATGAAGTAGCCTATGTTTGTATTAGACAAACTAGCCATGTGTGAGTGACTGTTTATGTGATGGACTTCAAAATACAGTATAAAATGTATTAGCAAAAATGTATGTCAGAAAAGGACCAGCACTACCGTCTTTCACACAAGCACTCTTAAGGTTATGGCACGGCTCATTGATTACCAGTGACTAATGGCAGCTTGAGAACTCAAGGAGATATCGTCATGGTTACACAACATCCCTCTAAGGGCTGGTTCACACAGAAAGTGATTTTATCGTTCCACTGCACTGCTTTTCAATCGTGTTTTATGTAAACCTTGCTTGACGGACGTCTTTGAATGTTGCATGGGGTTTCTCTGCTTTTGCAGCGTCTCACACATTCGTTTTTAAAACGACATGTCAAGTTGCAAGAAGTTCAACTTTTAAGATGCTTAAGACCCTGCATTCGTTTTCCATTTCACTGAAAATGTATCCGTATGGTAAGAAGTCACGTATCGAATACCACTGTTTCAGTTTACAAGCGAGATCTAAACAGCCTTTTATGAGAACTATTCAATTAGAGCACACCTTTAAAGCTGCAGTAGGTGTTTTGTTTGTTTTTTTGGCTTCAAACTAAAAAAATCAGTTATTGAGCAAGTAAGACATCAGTGTAGAGACTTGCTTGGGATGGATTTTTCTGGGAGAATTCTGTCCCGCTCCCCCAAAAAAATGCGTTACTTTCTTCCGCCCGCAACATTCAAGTTTTGTCATGCGCCGCCCACAAAAGCCAGTATTTATTTATTCAATAAGGTGAATACAAATAATATAGAATTTGAGCTGTAAAGTCCAATTTTGGAAGAGTAATTCTTATGGAAGCTTGTTTCCGCAACAGAAAAAAAAAAAAAAAAATTCTATCACACAATTCTGACTTTGAATTCATACTTCACGAAATGTCAGATTTGCGAGAAATAAACTCATAATTCTGACTTTAAATCTCACAATTCTGACTATATTTTGACTTTATATCTCGTAATTCTGACTTTAGATCTCAAAATTCAGACTTTATATCTCACAGTTCGGACTTTATATCTCGCAATTCTGACTTTATATTCTGACTTTATATCTCGTAATTCTGACTTTATATCTCAAAACTTTGGCTTTATATCTCACAGTTCTGACTTTATATCTCACAATTCTGACTTTATATCACAATTCTGACTTTATATCTCAAAACTCTGGCTTTATATCTTGACTTTATATCTCAAAACTCTGGCTTTATATCTTGACTTTATATCTCACAATTCTGACTTTATATCTCAAAACTCTGGCTTTATATCTTGACTTTATATCTCACAATTCTGACTTTATATCTCAAAACTCTGGCTTTATATCTTGACTTTATATCTCAAAATTCAGACTTTATATCTTGACTTTATATCTCACAGTTCTGACTTTATATCTCACAGTTCTGACTTTATATCTCGCAATTCTGACTTTATATTTTGACTTTATATCTCGTAATTCTGACTTTATATCTCAAAACTCTGGCTTTATATCTTGACTTTATATCTCGCAATTCTGATTTTATATTTTGACTTTATATCTTGCACTCTGATTTTATATTTTGACTTTATATCTCGCAATTCTGACTTTATATTTTGACTTTATATCTGACAATTCTGATTTAATATCTCGTAATTGCTTAAAAAAATTCAGAATTGCAAGATGTAAACAAGCTTCCATACATTATTTGCGTGGCTGCGTCACGTCAATAAACAGAAAGAAGACTCTCATGCTGCGTCCCAATCCGCCTACTTATACTACGCCCTAAAAGTATGTACTCTTTTTGTGAAGAAAAAGTACATACTACATACAACTCTCCACATATTAATGCATTTAAAACTTAATGGCCAAACGGATCTTTATAAAAGTCCATGTTGTTATTGCAGTTGAAATATAACACGGATAATATTAAATATATATTTTTTAATCAGTTTAAACTTTGATTATTATTTTTCATGTGCCTGCTGTGATTATGCAACAATTAGAAAATAATCAAACCCGCAACCTTTTTTAGCCAAATTTTGCATACATGCCTACATTAAATGCCACGTACCAAGTAAGATTATAAAAGATGTTAAATAATTGATGGGTCTGAGGGTTGAAATGACCTTCTCTTATTGTAAGCAACGGTGAGTCAGCGTCACTTTAAGAATTTCATATTTTTAAAAAAATTCTATGAAATGTTCAATTTAGAGCTTTCTTGTAGGTAATAAACTCTGAGGTGTGAGGAGAGGGGTTTGTATAAATGAAAGCATGACATGATCAGTGCTGGCCATTAAATGAGAGCTGGCATCTTGTCGATTTGCTTTTTAGAGACAGAGTTTAAAGGGCCTGATGAGGTCAGCATGGGGCAGATCTATTAGCCTGCACGGGGGCTCAAATGACACCTAACACCTGGGGAAAAAAGGATAACAGTGAATAAAAAAAGACCACACATGGCTGCTGGGTGTATACACTGTAATACAATTGTGTTAAATGTATATGGTCACAATTTATTACCATGAGTTTTAGTATATTTTTTACAGTTCATTGAAAGCTGCGTTTATTTGATAAAAATGCTGTAAAAACAGTACAAATTTTTAAATATTACTACAATTTAAAATAACTGTTTTCTATTTTAACATTTTAGAAATTAATTTATTCCTGTTCTTCACTGTCACATGCCGGGTTGCCAAGCCTGCAGTTTTCCTGCGGAAATATTTGACTGAAAATTGTTGCCACAAGCAGTTTTTTTATTTTAATTTTTTTATCTGTGGGTTAAAGCTTGCTACCAACTTCCCCGAATTTGTACTGAGACACAAATGTGGCGCCCCAACCCACCCCCTGATAGATAGCCTCGTTTCCACCAAACTTTTTCCCCCCAGAGCTGTTGCTGTCTGCGTTTCCATCGCGGTTTAAAATACCGTGAAGAATAGGCAAATTAGTCCAGTGAAGTACGACTGCGCACGGCTTTTCACTTCCCCATAGATTTCGTCCTCCTCATAAAAGCTTAGTAAAGCCTGAACGTCGCTGTCGGCCCATCGGTCGTATTTTTAAAACTCCATTGTTGATATGAATAGCAAGCAACTCTTACTGCTCACACACAACAGACTTTTAAAAAGGGTGGTTGAAATAAAATTCTGCACGGTCAACCAATCAGCATGTTCACAGCCCAAGTCGCACCCTCAAAAGTTCCTGAACTTTGAAAAACACTACCCCGTGAGCAGGGACTTTCTGAGGGGGAGATTTTTACCCAGAACTTAAAGGGTTAGTTCACCCAAAAATGAAAATTCTGTCATTAATTTCTCACCCTTATGTATTTCGACACCCGTAAGACCTCCGTTCATCTTAAGAACACAAATGAAGATATTTTTGTTGAAATCCGATGGCTCAGAAAGGCCTTCAGTGACACCAATGTCATTTCCTCTCTCCAGACCCATAAAGGCACTAAAGACATCGTTACAAAGCCCATCTCACTACAGTGGCTCTACAATGATTTTATGATTATGACAAGAATAGTTTTTGTATGCAAAAAAAAAAAACCTAAATAACGATTCATATAGTAATGATTTCAAAACAAAGTTATGAAACAGTGTATCGAGCAACCATGCAATTGTTAATTTTCTTATTCACAAGATGGGCTTCAAGCACGAGTGTGTTTGTGTGTGATTATATGGCATGGCAAGAAAATGAAAGTATTGTCTTCCTGTGCCTGTGCATGCAGGTTTGAGTGCTTGATGACAGTTTGTGAGGAATATAGATCATTGATGAAAGCACAGCTGAGGAGTCACTGGACGCCTGAGGGAATGCCGGGAATAAACTGCCACCAGTGACGCACTTGCTTACACATCACCAAGAGATGGAGGGGTAATGTGTGTGGGAAGGGGAAAGAAGTGAATGAAAGCGATTGGGTTGAAGAGAGGTATGGAGAGAAAAGTCAAGAAAAACAGGGATGTGGGAAGGAGCGATATGCGAGGAAATGGACAGATAGATAAGAGAGAGATATGGCTAGAGGTTTCCTTCTCTCCAGAGCATGAGGAACACTCAGATAGGATCAATTATTGACCAGACATCAGGCTTTTAGCTGTCAGATGCAAACTTTGCATGGTGCACTCTAAAAGCGAGAGAGAGGTGGAGAATGTGAAAGAGGGATCGGTCATCTTGTGCTGTTTTCTTTCATAAGTGGATATGAGGAATGAGTACTTAGACTAATTTCATAAAGTTCAGGAAAGGACGTTATTCTCCACTGATGTCTCCATGACACACGCAAACAGTTTTCAGTCTAAACAAGTCCATGTAGTGCACAGGGCTAGAGTCAGTTTCCACTCTAGTGAATATATAGGTTTATATTAGTCAGTTTCTGTGTACTCTAAAAAATGCTGGGTGAAAAACAACCCCAGAAAATAGGCAAAGCCAGCTATTGGGTTGTTTTAAAACAGCGGTTGGGTTAAATGTTTGCCCAACCTGCTGTGTAGTTTTAGTTAACCCAACTATTGTTTAAAAATGACTGTATTGCATGCCTAAAATGAACCCAAAGTGTGTTGGAAATTAACATTTATGTTTAATAAATGAACATTATTAATAACTCGAATGAATTACAATTAAACAATGAATAATAACTATTATTGTTATAGTTTTTTCTTTCTTCACTCTCAAGCAACATATCAAGCAACAAACAATGCACAAACTGCTTCTGAGGTAAACCTAAAATCAAAATGGGTAAACAGCTTACGTTTGATTTCAGTGTGACAGAGATTTCAATTTTGATAAGGTCTGTTGAAAAACCTGTTTTATAAATCGCCTTTTCCAAAAAAAAAAAAAAGTCACTTGAATGAAGAATTGCCGTGCTCCGTGATGGCTCGTTGGCCTCTGTAATGTTGGTCGCAATTCCTCAACTAACTGCACAATCATGTGTTGTGGGAGTCTGTAATTATTTACGAGTATTTTATCATCAAAATGCAGCTCATGTTCTGGGTCCTCTGGGTCCTCCAAAAGTCTCTCTACCGTCAAACTGCTCTTCTTCTTGTATAATTAATGAATGTAACACCATTCTCGAAAAAGGCTTTTTGTACTGTGATTTTTACCCTTGGATTTAAAAAAAGTTTGAAGTTAGAGCACAAGTGGAGTTGTCTTAGTTAAGACAGCTTTTAGGATTTTTGTCACGTTAGGATGCTATTGTAATACCAGTTTTCTATCCATAGTTAAGATAAGATTATGCACTTAAAGGGATCGATAGTTCACCTAAAAAATAAAATTTGATGTTTATCTGCTTACTCCCAGGGCATCCAAGATGTAGGTGTGTTTGTTTCTTCAATAGAAATTATGATTTTTACCTCAAAATACCGGCGTGATCATAATAATATATATATATATATATATATATATATATATATATATATATATATATATATATATATATATATATATATATATATATATATATATATATATATATATATATATATATATATATATATATATATCAGTCAATCAACTTTATTTATATAGTGCTTTTACAATCACGATTGTGTCAAAGCAGCTTCACAGTGTCAAACAGGATAATATTGCGACAAAATTAGATTTGGCTGTACAGTCGTACTGGAGAAAACAGCGATGTTATCAGCTTATTTTAATTTATCATATAGCGACAATGTTGGCAGATCAGTATTATAGTTTATAGAATTAAATAAGACCTAATTCATACATTTTATTTGTATAATAAGTTTAAAAACTTTAATCATATTTTTAGTGTCCCCAACTGAGCAAGCCAAGCCAAAGGCGACATATACACTCACCTAAACGATTATTAGGAACACCAGACTAATACTGTGTTTGACTCCCTTTCGCCTTCAGAACTGCCTTAATTCTACGTGGCATTGATTCAACAAGGTGCTGAAAGCATTCTTTAGAAATGTTGGCCCATATTGATAGGATAGCATCTTGCAGTTGATGGAGATTTGTGGGATACACATCCAGGGCATGAAGCTCCCGTTCCAGCACATCCCAAAGATGCTCTATTGGGTTGAGATCTGGTGATCTATCATCCCCCACACCATTACACCACCACCACCTGCCTGCACAGTGGTAACAAGGCATGATGGATCCATGTTCTCATTCTGTTTATGCCAGATTCTGACTCTTCCATCTGAATGTCTCAACAGAAATCGAGACTCATCTGACCAGGGAACATTTTTCCAGTCTTCAACTGTCCAGTTTTGGTGAGCTTGTGCAAATTGTAGACTCTTTTTCCTATTTGTAGTGGAGATGAGTGGTACCCGGTGGGGTCTTCTGCTGTTGTAGCTCATCCGGCTCAAGGTTGTGCGTGTTGTGGCTTCACAAATGCTTTGCTGCATACCTCGGTTGTAACGAGTGGTTATTTCAGTCAAAGTTGCTCTTCTTTCACCTTGAATCAGTCGGCCCATTCTCCTCTGACCTCTAGCATCAACAAGGCATTTTCACCCACAGGACTGCCGCATACTGGATGTTTTTCCCTTTTTACACCATTCTTTATAAACCCAAGAAAAGGTTGTGCGTGAAAATCCCAGTAACTGAGCAGATTGTGAAATAATCAGACCGGCCCGTCTGGCACCAACAACCATGCCACGCTCAAAATTGCTTAAATCACTTTTCTTACCCATTCTGACATTTAGTTTGGAGTTCAGGAGATCGTCTTGACCAGGACCAAACCCCGAAATGCATTGAAGCAACTGATGATTGGTTGATTAGATAATTGCAGTTGTTCCTAATAATCCTTTAGGTGAGGATAATGATCCTATACACACACACACACACACACACACACACACACACACACACACACACACACACACACACACACACACACACACACACACACACACACACACACACACACACAGGAAGCGATTCACAAATGAATGCAGCTTAAGCAAGACAGTTGTGTGTTTGTGACATCAAAATATATATGTGGATTTTTTTGTTATTCACAAATGTCATTGTACTTTTGTGAATCTAATTAATTTTTGTGAAACTCCTGCATATATTTGTGGATAACAATACATTTGTTTGGAATAAAGCTACAATATTACCCCGCATATTCGTATATATCTATGTGGTTTTTGCTCTCATTGAAAAACACCCCATTGATATGCATTATACGAGCAATGGTTGGAGTTAAAAATCTTCATTTGTGTTCTACTGAAGAAACAAACACACTTACATCTTGGATGACAAGGGAAGTAAGCAGATAAAGATCAAATTTTCATTTTTTGGAACTATCCCTTTAAGAAATGTTATTCTGTAATAGCCTTTGTCCTAGATGCAGTCCTAACTGAAATTGCCATGCTTACCAAACAGATAAGATAGGTTTCTAAAGTTAAGAGTATTTGTAATACGCCCCCAGGAGAAGAAAGTTCAACACTTTTGAGAAATAAAAATAAATAAATAAATTAGCTCAAATCTTATGTTCATCTAAAGTCAAGTTGCTTATTATGGTTAAATTAGTTCATCAAAGGTCAGCAGCAAATATATTTTTTAAAAGTAGACTATATTTCTGACATTTAACATTTCATTATTGCAATTATTGCAACATTTAACTTGTGCAAGTGAATAAATGTATGCTCACATTTAGTCTAGAACTACAATAACCATCATGTTTATGGGGATGGGAGGGGTCAGGGGTGTCAGCCAGTATATGGGAAAATTGTGTTACTTATATTTTCTTATCTAAAATGTGTCTTTAGTAATCTGATTACATAACTTGCGTTACTTGTAAAGCTTTATCTTCAGCACTGCTAAGTAATGCATGTAGCACCATTATTTTTTATCTCACAATGAAATACAATAAGGGACAACTAATGCTGAGGCTTACAACACATCTTCATTTGACTGGACTAAGGTCAGTGAACGACTACACAACTCTTAAGCAGAGCTTAAAAGACTCACCCGAGTACCGACCATATCTCTTCTTTTTCTCCTCTCCTCTTTTCTTTCCCATTCCTTTCTATTGCAATTTAAAGTTTTTTTTACAGAATCTAAATCAGTCATGTAAACTACTGCTCCATCTGCCCTGAATCAAACACACTTTATCACCACAGGGCTATTAAAACATATCTGAGACATCAAACTTTTAATATATAACAACTATAAAAAAGACATTAAATCTTCATCTTATGAAGCTTGCACTGTCAGAGCATCTCAGGTTTAAATCAGGATGAACTGGAGAAAGTTAGGAGAGAAAAACATCTTTTTCAAGTGTCCCTGAGGGGTAAGCAGGAGCTATGCATGTTCTTTAGTGTTTATGACTCCCACAATGCACTGCAACAGCATGTTATGTATCTATGCTGGAGGCAAAACATTCAAAAATATATGTTATGCAGCATGGACAATAATAAAACAACAATAAAAATAGATGATCCAAATATGATGTTTCTGACTATTTAAACTAAAGATGCAGTTATTGTATCTTGTTTGAATATAAAAATGCTACACTGTAAACCCTAAAGTTGTCTTTACTTAAACAAATCAAGTAATCTTGACTAAATATTACTAGTTTAGTCCAAAAACTCAAAAAATACAAGTTAGTATAACTTATTATCCTACAAAATACATAAACTTAAGATTTCAAGTTGAATGAACTCAAAATCATAATTAATTAAAAAGCTCGCTCTGGTTTTGCTTTGATGTGATTGGCTATGCAAGGAGTTCTGTCTGGCAACAAGAGAACTAATTCACTGATTGGAGGACATTTACAAAAGGCAGTCCTTTTCTTGTTGCTGATTTAAATTAAGATGGAGACTTGTTCATTGTGTGCAATCTTAAAATCGGTAAGTAAAAATGTGTAAGTTACTAAACATAATAATAATATGTGAACTAACTTATAACTAACCAGACTGACTTTATTTCTGTTTTAATGAAAATAATAGTTTCGTTGGAAGTCACCATGATGGAGATAAGTGTTTGCTTTAGTTGGGCTCTTGACTTTTGACTGTATAATAATAATAAAATGTTTCTCTGGCTGCTTTGTGTTTGAGAGACACATTTGGGAAGGAACACAAAGTCAAGAGAAAATATCAAGTGATGTTGTTTAATCATTGACGATGATAACATCATCATGTATTGGCAGAATCCCTGATCTCATGCAGAGTCTAATGCTGTGGTTGTCAAAGCAGTTATTAATAGTTTTGAAATATTAATACAAATTTCCATGAGATGGATGATTGTTTAAACTAAGTATCTTCAGTTACTGTAACTCAGTTATAAGTACATTCAACTTAAATCTTCTATTCCATTCCATTATGGGCTTAAGTACATTGAAGGCAGTCCACTTCACTTATTCAACTAATGCTTCATTACTTAAAAAATTTAAGGCAACGAGTTACCTTGTTTTTTTTAAGTAGATTCTACTTATCCGGGTTTACAGTGTACATTTTGGAGGGATGCACACTATATCGGTGCTATACTGGTTATTTAATTATGCATGCTTCTGTATTTTTACATTTTGACTTCCTTAAAAGTTAAAGTTAATCTAACTTGTAGAATTAAAAAAGTATTGATTACTGATTCTTGTATTCAATGTTTATATACTGCACTGTAAAAAAATTGTTGGTTTTTGTTGGTTTAACTTAAAAAAGTAAGTAACCTGGTTGCCTTAAAATTTTGAATTTATTGAAATTAAAAATTTGAGTTGATACAATGAAGGAAATTTGTTTAATAAATAGAAACTCAAAATATTATTGTATCTGAACCACATAAAAAATGATAAATCATGAAAATAGCACTATTTGGCATGTTTCACTGCATCAATAAAGAAATAAAACACACACAATTACCCAATATGCTTACAAAATCTTTTAATGATATTTCAATAAAGGTCGTCGAATCTCAAAAAATGTTAATTGTATAAACTCAAAATTTTAATTTCAATGAACTCAAAATTTTAAGGCAACCAGGTAACTTTTTTTCTAAATAATTTTTTACAGTGTGGAGATTCTAAAATTGCAGGTACATTATTATTATACAACCATTTTTTTTTCAAATTGTTATATTTTTAATTATTTTAATAATGTGTTACATATTGCACAATATGTTACAGGCCATAACAATATCATTATAATATAATGTCTAATATAATTTAATCATTTCTTTTAGTGACATTTTTTCCTTAATATTTTGAAATGCGAAATGTATCTCCGATTAGATATATATTTATACATATATTTATACATATAGTGAGGAGAATAAATATTTGAACACCCTGCTATTTTGTAAGTTCTTCCACTTAGAAATCATGGAGGGGTCTGAAATTGTCATTGTAGGTGCATGCCCACTGTGAGAGACATAATCTTTTTTTTTTAATCCAGAAATCACAATGTATGATTTTTTTTAACTATGATACAGCTGCAAATAAGTATGTGAACACCTGAGAAAATCAATGTTGATATTTGGTACAGTAGCCTTTTGTTTGCAATTACAGAGGTCAAATGTGTCCTGTAGTTTTTCACCAGGTTTGCACACACTGCAGGACGGATTTTGGCCCACTCCTCCACACAGATCTTCTCTAGATCAGTCAGGTTTCTGGCCTGTCACTGAGAAACACGGAGTTTGAGCTCGCTCCAAAGATTCTTTATTGGGTTTAGGTCTGGAGACTGGCTAGGCCATGCCCGAACATTAAAATGCTTCTTACAGAGCCACTCATTGGTTATCCTGGCTGTGCTTTGGGTCATTGTAATGTTGGAAGACCCAGCCTCGACCCATCTTCAATGCTCTAATTGAGGGAAGGAGGTTGTACCCCAAAATCTTACAATATATGGCCTCCGTCATCCTCTCCTTAATACAGTGGAGTCGCCCTGTCCCATGTGCAGAAAAACACCCTCAAAGTATGATGCTACCACCCCCGTGCTTCACATTAGGGATGGTGTTCTTGGGATGGTACTCATCATTCTTCTTCCTCCAAACACGTTTAGTGGAATTATGACCAAAAAGTTATATTTTGGTCTCATCTGACCACGTAACTTTCTCCAATGACTCCTCTGGATCATCCAAATGGTTATTGGAAAACTTAAGACAGGCCTGGACATGTTCCTGTTTCTTCCAGGTTCCAACGTCCAGGTGCTAGTTTAAGAAGGGGAACATTCCGTGCCATGCCTGATTTTAAACCATGATGTCTTAGTGTTAAGTAACTAACAGTAACCTTGGAAACGGTTTGTGTGATATTGTGATTTCTGGATTTTTTTATTTATTTTTTGGATCATGTCTCTCACAGTGGACATGTACCATACTATGACAATTTCAGACCCCTCCATGATTTCCAAGTGGGAAAATAGCAGGGTTTTCAAATACTTATTTTCCTCACACACAATGGGAAAGAATTTGGACATACAACATCAGAGAGATGAGAGAGGGGGGAAAAGACAGGGACACATTTTCACACTTTTCCAAATATTAAGATCTCTCACACACACACACACACACACACACACACACACACACACACACACACACACACACACACACACACACACACACACACACACACACACACACACACACACACACACATTAGTGGGTGGGATATATTAGGCAGCGAGTGAACATTTTATCCTCAAAATTGATGCGTTAGAAGCAGCAAACATGGGCAAGTCTAAGGATTTGATCAAGTTTGACAAGGGCCAAATTGTGGTAGCTAGATGGGATGGGGTGGGGTGGGGTGTTCCCGGTCTGCAGTGGTCAGTATCTATCAAAAGTGGTCCAAGGAAGGAACAGGGTTATGGGTGGCCAAGGCTCACTTGACAACTGTCGCTTATCTGGGGAACACATGGCACCAGGATGCACAATGGGAAGCAGACAATGTTCTGCTGGGAAATCTTGGATCCTGCCATCCATGTGCATATTACTTTGACACGTACCACCTGCCTAAGCATTGTTGCAGACCATGTAAACCCTTTCATTGAAACGGTATTCCCTGGTGGCTATGGTCTCTTTCAGCATGATAAATGGCCCTGCCACAAAGCAAAAATGGATCAGGAATGGTTTGAGGAGCACAACAACGAGTTTGAGGTGTTGACTTGGCCTCCAAATTCCCCAGATCTCAATCCAATCGAGCATCTGTGGGATGTGCTGAATCAACAAGTCTGATCCATGAAGGCCCCACCTTGCACTTAGAGGATCTGCTGATAACATCTTGGTGGCAGATGCCACAGCACACTTCAGACTTCAGGGGTCTAGTGGAGTTCATGCCTAGATGGGTCAGGATTGTTTGGCAGCAAAACGGGCACCTATGTTATTTAGGTAAATATATTAAGTATTTGGTAATTTTAGGTCGTAATATTAATATTATCTTCCATGCCAAGTAAATAGTTATCTCTTACTCTATACAGTCCATGGTTTCAAACAGAACTGAAGGCACATTCTGAAAATGTTGTTGTATATTTTATAGCTAAAATACAAACTTTTTGTGAATAAGCCTCAAGAAGCATGCAATGTTTCTATTTATCATGCAAAACCTTCTATTCATTGTTACAACAGTCAATTCAATCAATCCGGGCATACAGTGCCTGAAGTGCAAGTAAGTTTGGTGTGCATCACAGATAGAAAAAGACTGCACCAGAGTGGTTCAGGAGTGCAGTTGTCTAGAAGCTTCCACCTGGGCTATTGGGAGATAACCAGCTGTTTTTTTTTATCTAGCAACCGATAGTGATGCTTGACTGGAGATGACATTTCCCAGTACTGCAACATTTCATTACAATACACCTGTCTGCAATGACTATACACAGACATCGTGTTGATTTCTCTTCGCATTCAGAGTATATTTAATGTGTAGGTCACTTAGTCTCTCTTTAATCTGACACACATCAACTGTGTGCTTTGTATTCTGTTATCTTTCCGCTGGCTTGTTTGTGTGTGTGCGCCCACAGCCAGACAGAGGACATAAATCCTGTTGGCTGTCTGGAGTGACTGACCCTTTTTAGCTCTGTTTTTTGGCTGTGCCAAGAGTAGACCTGAGAGGAACAATATGTCCTTAAAGAGGTTTTAAAAAATGCCTCTATAATGAGTCTGTTTGTTGCGTCTCAGATTGTGAGTGCTCTAAAATTTCCTTTAACATCATTATTTATTGTGTTTGTGTGTGTGTGTGTGTGTGTGTGTGTGTGTGTGTGTGTGTGTGTGTGTGTGTGTGTGTGTGTGTGTGTTGCTTTATGAGATTTCATTCTAGACTCGTCCTGCTGGCCAGCACAAGTAAACCCATCTGAGGTCAGTGCTGGAGCATCAACACACACCCACGCATGCACTGAGATCACATAATCCTGCTGTTCTCCATTTCAAATCACAGTATGACAATGCTGATAAAGATTACAGAACACACTCACACACTTCCACTCCAACATCTTTGTTACTGATCCGAAGTTTCTGATTTCAGTCATTTGTTAATGGGTGTTTCTTTCAACTTTGGGACTTATGTCCAAGAGGTTGACTTTCAATATATAACTTTTGACTTTCCTTCTGGCGGCAATATTTGAAATGCATTAATATTCGGTGGATGGACTCAACGTTACTGATCGCTTTTGGGGATTTTCTTCACAGAAATCAATCGTTTGGCCTCGGAACACTTGGAATATTTGTAGTTTTGTGCCTGCAGTATCTGTGTGTATCCAGTTTTTTATAATCCACAAACGGGTAGGTTTAGGGAAGGGATTGAGTTATGTGTTCAAAACATTTCTGAATAAAAAGAAAAGAAAAGTAAATAAAATTATGCTGACTGAATCAACCTGACGAATATAAGGTGTTGGAACAGGGAATCCGTGTGTGGACCACGGATGCTGCCTGTCATTGACTTACAGAGGCATCACTTCTGTGGACCCATTACGGAATTTTCGGCGATTCCGTAAAAACAATGGGGTCGTTCTTTGCGTGTTTTCGAAGCTTTGTTTATGTTTACAGTATGCAATATAACATGAGTTCATGTTTCGCGTGTAAAAAAACACAGTATTTTTCACACAATTTACTTATCTGTATACCGCTGTTTTCTCTGTCCTAAAAACGGCCTGATGATTTCCTTGTTCTATGAAGTCCCTCCTTCAGAAATACGTAACGAGTTCTGATTGGGCCAGCGCTTCCCGTGTTGTGCAGCAGCTTAGCGACACTTTGCCCGGAAAGGTCCCGCCTCTTACCATAACAGGGAGATGCAAGCACTGAATGCGCACTCTTCTCCACGTGGGAGAGCAACAAGACCACGCCCCCTATTTTGCGTGTTCTTGTGGGCGGAGGGTTAGTCAACAAACGGTTCTAGTGACGTCATTACATCCCTGCACTTCCTGCTGTAGTCCAAACCGGCCGTTCGCTGTAGGCTTTGAAAGGGTACTTCTGTTAAATAAAATATATTGCTTGGCATTGAACTTTATAATTTTACAGGTATTATTTATTAGCCTGACAAGCCAGACGCACATCAAGATGTTTGGTCTGGAAACTCATCATTGACAGCTCGATCCGAGGGGCGGATAAACGGTTGTCTTTCAAACTCCCTCTGCACGCGATAGGATAGCGCTACAACCAACCAGAGCAACGAAGGTGAAGCGGAGCTCGCTGACAGATTAAACATTCGCCGTATCCGGTCGGCTAAACTCCAAACACATCTGCCCTTCTTAAGAATGACTTCAGTGCCGCTCTTTGTTCTTTTCTCAGAGAAAAGCTTAACTCCAAGTCTTCCAGAGTCACGGTCAAAGCTGATTCGAAAGACCGCCGTTCGCCAGTTTCTGTGTTTACTAGAAGCACGCAAACGCAACCTCGGCCGTCGTCATTATGGCCCCGCCCACCGACTCTATACACGACGTGATTGGCCCGTCCAGACTGTGAGGAATACAGCTCAGAAGGGTATTGAGAGTTCCTAGACGACACTTGCGAGCAGATTAAATTTGCTGCCACTAGGGTGCGTCTAGATTTCTAGGCTAATTATTTATGCTCTAACAGCAACATTACACACTAACTAAAGTTTGAAAGGTGGAATCGCGAAGAACGGGACCTTTAAGTACATTTCCTAAAAGTCCACCGGCTGTGTGTGTTTGCAGCATAACAACAACAGAATGTGCGTCTAGACTACATGATTGTAATTAGCACTCTCTTGATGACTGCCTCTGCCTTGCAGTCAGCGTGTCGCTAATTAAGGCCATCATTATCCAAGTAAGACAGCTATCACCCACATGAAACCTCGCAATGCGCAGCGGTAATCCTGAATGCCTCACGACCCACCGGACTGAAACGGAGGCTCAGAAAGCTACTGCAGATTTCATGGAAACAAGTGAAGTTGTTCTCTTTGCCTGTCTTGTATTAGTTGTAATGCTGACTGCCTGTCATCACTTAGCCTAGCTGCATTAGCATAGTAAACAGGGCATGAATAAAGCCCCTTAAGAGTCTTTTACGATACACGTTTGAACTGAATGTGGAAAATGCAACATTATAGGAATGTAAGACAAAAAGTTAATGAGGCATGATGTACATACAGGTCATTAGAGATCATTCCAAGATCAGTTACATTTTACTGCGGTGTGTATGAGGTATCCCTGAGGTCAAATCCCACTGCAACAGTTTGATTAGAGCGGTTTACAGAGCAAAAGCCAGAGGGGAGATTCCAAGCTCTTTTTCTCATAATGATGGAGACAGGTCACTGAAAGTGTGTCAGTCTGTTCTTTCTGTGCGAAAGGTAATCTAATATGTTATTTTATCCGTGTACATATAGTATACACAGGCCTAATTCTTTCTCGTTTGCAGTTTCAACCCTTGGAGGTCTTTAGAGTCTCAGCGAACAAACACATATATACAAACAAATGCACATGCTGAATCTCAGTTTGGTATCTATGACCAGGTTTATCAGGACAGGTCCTCAGGGTTCATGGATGGAGTTTAGTTTTTAGGGCCTTTACACAAGACATTAATACCAATAATCAGGATGACAATGTGGACATGCAATCTTTCATTCTTAATATTTGTATCTGTTTCACAATAGAAATATTTAACAACCACAGTATATCCAGTGATGCAAGTTACTCAACTTTATCATCGAATTTCACCATTTTGAATGGGAAAAACTAACATGATGTAACATGTGAATGTGAAGAGAAAAGAAACAGGGACATCTCCAGCATATTAGGCATAAGATTAAGAATGTGCTTATCTGTTACAGTAAATGTGCTTATCTGTAAGGAAGCTTGTTTCACACGGAATAAAACAATTGAAAATACTTTTTTTTTATTGCGACTTTTTATTTCACAATTCTGCCTTTTTTTCCTCACAATTGCGAGTTTATTTCGCAAATCTGACTTTTTTCCTTAGAATTGCAAGACATAAAAGTCAAAGTGCGAGATAACATCCCGATCTCACATCAGTTCGTACATATTTTATTTGTACGAATTGTCGTGAGATCGGGTTGTTATATCTCACAATATTTGCTAAATTGTATGTAGTTGAGTTGCCCAATTCGTACACTGTAAAAAATGCTTTTCTTACGTAGTATTTTTGTCTTGTTTCTAGTCAAAATTTAAAAAAAAAATCTTTGTAAATCAAAATGATTGTCTTGTTTTGGGAAAAACAAAATAATCTGCCAGTGATGTGAGAAAAATTATCTTGTTTTAAGAGTATTTTGCATACCCCACTGGCAGATTATTTATCTTATTTTAAGCAAAAACTCTCTTAATTTTCAGTAATTTTTTTTCCCAAAACAAGCTTGTCTCGTAAATAAAATTTTAGATGTTTGGACTAGAAACCAGACAAAAACACTAAGTAAGAATAGCATTTTTTTTGCAGTTTATAATTTGTATGAAGGACCTACCCTGCCCCTAAACTGGGGTTTAGCCAAATCAAATTACGTCAGTACGAATGAACCACTTCATAAATTATGTACGAATGAAATAGTGTTGGATATAGTTTCACAGATCTGACTTCATAACTCACAATTTTGATTTCTTTTCTCAGAATTGTGAGAAGAAGAAAAAATTCTGAGGGAAAAAAACACTGAAGAAATATGTTATACTCGCAATTATGACTTTATAGCACACAACTGTGAGACAAAAAGTCAGAATAGAATAAAAAGTGCAGAAAGTGGCAGAAACAAGCTTCCATATGGCATTCAGTCAAATAAAAATAGGATTTGCAAATAGCTGAAACTCATAACTTTACAACTAATTAGTTATTCTTTGATATTCTTTTTCATTTATTTCATTAAATCCCATTCAATCATTTAATTTCTTTAAATAATTAATTCCCCCATTTAAATAGGACTTGGTCATGGATGCCTAAATATCTGCCCGAGAAGTTGCAAATATGGCCGCAGTGTGAACAGACTTTGGTATATTTTAATATTGAATATATAGTCCACATAAATCAATTAATTGTTAAAGGTCCCATTCTTTGCGATTCCATCTTTCAAACTTTAGTTAATGTGTAATGTTGCTGTTAGAGCATTAATAATACCTGTAAAATTATAAAGCTCAAAGTTCAATGCCAAGCGAGATATTTTATTTAATAGAAGTTCCCTTTCAAAGCGTACAGCGAACGGCCGGTTTGTACTACAGCCCCATACTTCCTCCTTTAATGACGCAACTAAAACCTTTGTTGACGAACCCTCCGCCCACAAGAACACGCAAATTCGGGGGCGTTGTCCTTTTGCTCTCGCAGGTCGAGAATAGGAAGCGCTTTTTTGTAGAGTGTGTTTGTCGCCATGCCATTGAAACGCTGTTATTTTCATCCCAGAGTCAAATCACCTTTGTTTGGCCTTCCCACGGACGATGTACGAGATCAATGGCTACAGTTTATGGTTAACTCGGTTCCAGAAAATTATAATCACAATTTAAAACTATGTGCAGCTCATTTTGCTGAGGACTGCTTCCTCAATCTCAATCAGTTTAATGCCGGATTCTCAGAAAGATTATTCTTAAAAGATGACGCAGTTCCCTCTTTGTTGTTTATGGACCACAACCGGTAAGTGTATTTTATTATTTAAGTCGGTCCGTTGAACAGTTTATGTAACTCCTGACACAAAGTGCAACGCTGTTTAGCTTTGTTAACTAACGTTAGATCGTAATTGAAACTAATCCGAAAAACTTAGCATATAAAAGTGTAGTAATTCGTTCAGACACCATCGATTGTTGGTGTTTGTAATGATCAGTTTGAACTACTGAATAGACAGCTTACCATTCTGAAACATCCAGCAAAAGTCTTTCCTGAGCAGGTTGTAATCGATCCTCTTCGATATTCTCCGGGTCTGATTCCAACTCAAATTGATAAGGCAATATAGACATTTTTGCAATAACATTGAGCGCGCGTATCTGGTATCTACCCGTTATGGTAAGAGGCAGGACCTTTCCGGGCAACGTGCTAAGCTGCTGTCCAATCACAGTGTGGGAAGCGCTGGCCTAATCAGAACTCGTTACGTATTTTTGAAGGAGGGACTCCATAGAACAAGGAAATCATCAGGCCGCTTTTAGGACAGAGGAAACAGCGCTGTACAGATAAGTAAATTGTGTGAAAAATACTGGGGTTTTTTTACACGCGAAACATGAACTCATGTTATATTGCACACTGTAAACATAATCAAAGCTTCAAAAACATCCCAGAATGCACTATAATTTTAGCTTATAGCAACATGCTCTATTAAAATCAACTGCAAGTCTGATGCCTTTATTTGTGTGTCATGCAGTCACCGTTTATATATACAGATATAGTGCTCCAAATCAGCAATTTATGAAGTTCAGAGACAGTTGTAATGCTGCCTTAGAAAGCAGTAGACAGCAAAACAGCTTACTTGGCTTTGGGACAGAGCTATTACGACAGATGATTTAAACTTGTAGCCATTTTAGCACACTCTGAAACACTCACTTCTCTCTCTCATACACTCACACACACACACACACACACACACGCACACGCGCACACACACACACACACACACACACACACACACACACACGCACACGCACACGCACACGCACACGCACACGCACCCGCACCCGCACACACACACACACAGAGTATTTTATATTCTCATGCAACACAACACAAATGGCATTTTAATCTGACATTTCAATCATTGATCAGTGACATTTCCCATGATGACAGAAGAGATCAGTAATTGTCTGCATAATGTCTTATTTTCGAAATAAATATTAGGGATTTGGTAACATGTGCATCTGATATTTTCACTTTTAAACCCTCCAGGGAGGACACATGCTCTCTGTCCTGTCATGTACTGTCTTGGTCATGACACGGGTTGCATAGGGACTGATGACATCATGATCCCTGCAGACCCATCACTGCTGTCAGCAGAGAGCAACAGGAAACGCCCTGGCTTCAGGCCTACCAATGAGGCCTTTCAGAGAAAACAGACCCAGACTGTTGGTGAAGAAGACAGAAAATGATCTCACACACAAATATTATTTATGTCAACCACCTTGCATGTACTTGACAGCTTAATGAGGCTAAATGTATGAGTATACTGTAGGTTTTGAAGTGAAAGGGCTCACATAATTCAACAAGTTTATAAGGCCCAATCAGGTCAGGTCTGCAGAATTTTTTTTTTCTTTGATATTATTGGAGGCTCCAAGCATTAAAAAGAAGAAGCTGTGAGAAGAGATTAAGAAGCTGAGCCAATTTCCCTTAGGATCATTATCCCTGAAAATCACCCCTTATTCTTCAAGGCACTGTCACACACACACACACACACACACACACACACACACACACACACACACACACACACACACGGATAAAATGGATAAAATGGATCAAATTCAAAGTAAATTATATCACAGTTATTTTAAAATGGTAGCCTGACGTGGTCATACTCAATTCTAGTCAGAATATGAGTCTGAAACTGCTCCATTGGGCTGTAATAATGGGGTGAGTTTCAACCAAACCAGGAAAGACATCAATTGGATAGACCTACAACCAATCAGAGCAACAAAGCGACGCATTGTCAAATGTCAACATAGCTCAACTGCACTGTGTTGCCAAGTCCGCGTTTTTTTCCGCGGGTTGTTTTCTATGTCCGCAGGTTGAAGTGACTATTATGTGATATATAGGCCCATGAGTGCGAATTTTAGCAGGCAATCTTGCCAAAATAACACACATTTTACCCCCCAAACGCCAAAACTTGGCAACCCTGTCTGCACGCACTCTGGAAGAAACGATCTTACCCGGTGTTGTAAAAAAATAAAAGAATTTCCCTTTCGGGGAACTCGAGCTGCGTCGAAACGCTGTGAGAACGCCTCTGTGTTAATGCCTCTCTGGAGCGAGTTCAGACCTAACCGCCCGACCTAAAAATGTTGTGGGTGGGGCTAAGTTCGGCTGGCATCCAGACTAGCAAAAAGGTAAATAATACAAACTTTAGTTTGTTTTAGCTGACGTGATATTCAGAACAAAATAGCTACTGCTGAACATAAGCTCAAATTTGAATATAATCTATTTTAACCACTAGAAACTTCAATAAAGAATTCTTTATTATAAAGAGATCTTTGCCGTGGGGTTTGAATTGTTGAAAGAGCTAGAAGAATAAGTACCAGACGATGACACTCCAAGGTGTGGCACATCACATAATGTTCCGTATCTTTCGCTCTGTCTCCGCTTCTTCCCAGCTCTTTGAAGAAGACAAAAGCAAAGCCATTGATAGCCTGTGGGGAAATGTGTAAGAGTGGAGTAATCACATCTCTGAGATTCCTCCACTGACATCCCTGATAGATCCGCGGCCCTTGATATCACACTGAAATTGACAGGAAAATCTTTTTGCGCTGGTCATTCTTTTCTATTCAGTACTCTTAGAAATAAAGGTTCCAAAAAAGGGGTTTTGCAGCAATGACATATTCTCAAAAAAATCAGGCCCTTCATAGATGACACATTTAAATTCTGTTCACTTAAACATATTGTGACGAGCAGGATGAGTGAGAGAGCGGCGCGAGGCCGGTGAGTAATTGGAGGATGAACGGTCTCGGATCTCTCACGGAGGAGCGACGACAGTGAAGGACAAGAGAGGACCATGCAGGCCTGGATTTTATGTTTTGTATGCGTGTACGAGGCAGTCATCCTTGAGGGGCTGCCTGTGTTTTACATTCAGTTTGTTTATTTATTTATTAAGGTCTTGTGAATGTCCGCCGGTTCCCGCCTCCTTCTTCTCATATCTACGAACAGTATTACCCATATTTTTTCACAACCTAATTTAATTGTGTTCAAACAACCTAATATATTTAAAACTGAGGTTTACTTAAATACTTTGTGTTAAAGGTGCACTGCAACTTTCCGTCCACTGGAGGCCGCCTATTCAAAACAAATGCGTAGTTTGATGACGCAAAGTGTGAGCGCAGCATCTTGGGACATGTGGTCTTCACCTCACACCCAGTGGAAAATAGGACTTGGGCAGAAATCATGTTCATGGATGCGGTTATTAACGTTACTGTAGTGTAAAGCAGAGCAGGACCGAGCGTTGTGGAGCTGAGCACGGTCGCTGGAGCGATTGTTACACAAACACACGGCTCGCGAGTACCGGGACTTTTATTATGACGGGATGGGACACATTCGCCGGGCGCCTGCACTGATCCGCTCTTCCGGTTATGATTATGTTACTCCATGCGTTACTCTGTGCGTTCACTTGTTCACACTGCTAAGAGTAAAGCGCTCCTGCCAAATAAAACCCGAAACCGAGGGTAACACAGATATGACACGATTGACAGACGCCTTCCTCAAACGCGATGCTGAAACGTCCCGGTCCTTAGTTAAAATAGCAATTTTCTCACAATTTACAAATAGTTGGAAACATTTGGGATATTGTAGGTACTCAACTGAACAAAATATATAACACTGGCCTTGTGGTTTTTGGATATTTTACTGAAAAAATACTACATAGTGCACCTTAAAACTAACTAGGCAGTGGATCTGTAGTTCCCAGCATGCTTTGCAAGGGAATGCATTAGGAGGAGAGTAAATTCAGGGATTAAAGTGTTATTTTATATGTTTTTCTGTAAAGGGAAAGATGTTGTTAGTTAGTGTTTAATGTTCAGTTATGTCGGACATTTAGAGGAGTTTCTGTAATGTGTTTGAATTTTGTGGTTACCTTTACGCTGAAGAGTGCCTGGGCTTAGGCTGTGGCCAGTGATCTATGCTGATGTTAGGAGTTACACCAGTCTTTTCTTATATTTTCATTATATACATTGTGTATGATGATGAATAAAACTGCTTTATTCAATTTTCCAATGCAATGTTTTAATTTAAAATTGAAAAGTATATAATATCATACAGAATGTATTTTCATTAAATTTAGTTGTACCAACTCAATTACATTTCATTGCATGAATTAGTTTTTTATGAGTTGGGGCTACACATTTTTTGGATGGAAAACCTGCCCTCAATTAAAGGTGCACTATGTATGATTTTTGAAGTAAAATATCCAAAAACTACCAGGCAAGCGTTATATATTTTGTTCAATTGAGTTCTTAGAATATCCCAAATTTGTTCAACTATTTGGAAATTGTGAGAAAATTGCTATTTTAACCCAGGAGATGGGACGTCTGAGGAAGTCAGACTGCGTCATATCTGCGTTACCCTCGGTTTCCAGTTTTATTCTGCAGAAACACTTTACTCTTATCAGTGTAGACCAGTGTCATAGCAGCCGCAGAGCGAGTAATGTCATAGCATTTTAAACACACTTGAATCTATATAATATGATAAACAGAGCTGCGTTACCTCATACTCATGACCGGAAAAGTGGAAATGGTGCCGGCGACTGTGGCATAATAAAAGTCCCAAAGTTCGCGAGGTGTGTGTTTGCGTTACAATCGCTCCAGCAGCCGTGCTCAGCTCGCTCAACACTCGCTCCTGCTCTACTTCACACTACAGTAACGTTAATAACCGCATCCATGATTTCTGCCCAAGTCCCATCCCGATTCTTTTCCACCGGCTGTGAGGTGAAGACCCCATGCAGGGGCGTAGCACCAAATTTTGGGCCCTGGGTACAAACCATCTTGCTGGGCCCCCGTACCATGTATGTGTATGTATAGAAAACGGACTTCCCTGTCTTGGGCCCTGGTTACTCAGTACCCTTTATTCCCCCCAGTTCCACGCCCCTGACCCCATGTCCCAAGATTCTGAGCCCAAACTTGCCGTCATCAAACTACACCTTTGTTTTGAATAGGCAGCCTCTAATGGACAGAAAAGTTACATTGTGTCACTTTAAATTGAGTTTATCCATGAAGTCAAATAGGTAAACTCTAGACCTAATACAGTTTGAATTGTCTTGTCTTGGGTGAACCATCCCTTTAAGTCTAACATTTGAGTTGATCAATGAATTGAATGCATTTCACAGAGAGGTCTACCTTTAGTTTCCTTAGTAACTGCGATATTATAAAATCACCAAGAGATGAAATGCCCCCCTGCCTTCCCTCAGACATGGCTACTTTCACTCTGCCTCGCACCAATTAGAATGACTCATGCAGACACATAAAAAGCTAAAGCTTTGGCACCAAACCTTTGCTCACAACCATTTTGCAGTGAATCATGTAAAATTGCGCAACACTCTGGGGGTCTTTAGAATGGCTCTGAATGAGAGGGGGCAGGACACAAACACTTATGAAGAGGATGATGAGCTCTGAAATCACTCAGCCTTGCCACTTGTGATTAGTGGCTAATTAGCAATAATATAATCCAGTATGCTGAGTTACTTTATGAAGAGAACAGACTCAGAGTAATGAGTCCTCTTGCACCATGTGTTTATTTAATCTCCATCCATAATGAAGTTATGAAACCCTGCAAAACACTAAGTTTAAGAGTGTCAAGGATTTCGTAAAATCATATTGAATAAACTATGGGCTTTAAAGCGTGCATAAAACTGAAAAATACCTTGAGCTTCTTTTTAAAAAATGCTAAAGGAATCTAAAAGCATTTAGACTTCTTAGATCCATTTTCCCTTCTGTTTATAACTGTGCCTCTGCTTATCCTTTCGCCACAGTTTATGGTGCGAATGAGGCACAAGTCTGTGAAGGTCAGGGGTCATGTGCATGTTGACGAGGTGACAGCAAGCAGAAACACACACTCTGCCTGCGATGTGGGAAAGCCTCTGAACTCTGACCCTGACTTTGCGCCATGCTGTGGTTGACTGGCATGATGTCTCAGCATGTTGTCTCAAACTGTTTTATACAATGCATATACATATGTAAAATATTCTATACATTATACTGTGTAAAAGTTTGGGGTTGGTAAGATTTTTGGAAAGAGGTCTTAGTCCCTCCAAGCCTAAATTAGCAATGTTTATATTATATATATATATATATATATATATATATATATATATATATATATATTTTTTTTTTTTTTAATGTAATATTTTTTTCTGTGATGGCAACACTGAATTTTCAGCAGCATTAGTCCAGTCGTCAGTGTCATATGATGCTACAGAACTCGTTCTAATGTGCTGCTTTGGTGTTTGTGATGAGCAGGGCGGGTCTGAGAGCTGTGGGAACGGAGCGAGGCCAGTGGCTGGAGTGTTAATGACTCGAGACACACAGAAAAGCTCCAGAAAGATAAAAGAAGGAGTGACGACAGTGAAGGACAAAAGAGGGGAAATTTATGTTGTGTTCTTGTTCTAGTTCATGCGGCAGTTGTCCTTGAGGGGCTGACGATTTACTTTGATTTTGTTGTGTTTATTTTGGGGGCGGATAGACTTGATGTTAGGGCCTGCGTCTAGCTTCCGGAATGGAGCAGGTTCCACGGGAACAGGACCTCATTGCTGAACACTGACGAGTAGGAGCGCAAGGCTGTCCACCAAGGGGCTTCTTCTCCCACCAGTTGCTGGAGGTCTCACAGCTGGTGGTGGACCAGATGGCAGTGCGCTCTGGGAACCAGACCCAGATTTGTTTTCTCTCTCCTCTCTTGCCTGTCTCTCCTCATCCTTGCATCTCCTTTTCTCTCGTCTAGTCTGTCTTTACTCCCCGGTTGATGCAGCCGATGTAACTGCACCATAGAGTAATTTTTCGAGGGAGCACCCAATCCTGCGAAGGGCGATGGCGGTATATGTGATGAGCAGGGTGGGGCCCAGAGCTGAGGGTACGGAGTGAGGCCGATGGTTTGAGCGATGAGCGACAGTGCAATGAGTCACATCGGACAGAAGATACATGGAGGAGCTTCAGAAGAATAAAAGGAGCAGCAAAGACACTGAAGGAAAAAATAGGATCAAGCCTGGGACTTTATGTTGTTGTTTTGTTCACATTTAAGCAGCACTTGTCCGTGAGAGGCTGCTGCTTTATTTTTAATTTTGCGGCTTACATTTTTTTTTAAAGTTACTATGAACGTTTGGTTCTTCTTCTTCCCTGAACTATGAGCTTTGTTACAGTGCTCAAGAAACATGGGAAACACTTTGTTTTAGGGTTCAGTTTCCACTATTAACTTGTTTCTTATTAGCATGTATGTTACTGGTGGCTGTTTATTAGTACTTCTACATATTAATGCTTAATTCTGCAAAACCTTAATCCTACCCAATACATAATCTCCAAAAACGACCTTACTAACTATTAATAAGGAGATAATTAAGAGTTTATTGAGACAAATGTCGTAGTTAATAGTGAATTTGTGTTCCCCATACTAAGTGTTACTGAAACGTTATCATCAATATTGAAAACATTTTGTTCAGCTTAATATTTTTGTAGGAACCATGATGATTTTTTTTTTCAGGAGTCTTAAGGAGCAAAAAATTTAAAAAAAGCTTTTGTGTAAATTGGAAATATTTTGCAAATGTCACTTATGATCAATTGAATGTTAAATTCTTAAAAAAATAAAAAATAAAATAAAAAACACCTACCTAACCCTAACCTAACAGTCTACTAATACTCCAGTGATAGTTAGTTGGATTGACTTTAGTCTAGAGTGGACCATTGAAATAAAGTGTAATCATATTTCACTAACAACACTGCAGACTGTTCTGGTTAATGATCCTTTAAAAGGGTTCAGCTCCTGTGTCTATATGAATAAGATAATGTATGCAGAAATGTTCCATCTACTCTTGAGACCCTAATCTACTTTATGTTTAGTCTAGCAGAATATAAAATTGACCTTTTCAAATAACAAAATTCTATATTATTCATAATTCTTCTCCATTTGCATTTTCATTTCTGTGTATGTGTGACTAGTTTTCCAAATCCTCCAGACAGAGGGAAATGTGAGAATGCCAACTGGGGAATCAAGGTCCAAAACCTTGGATTTAGAAGGAACCATTGCTTAGCAACAAGATAGAGGTAAAAACTGAGCAAGAATGGCCAGGTTAGATGACTCATTATGGCTGGCAGTCTGAATGTGTATGCGCTCTGGGTATCAAATATGATTTTGCGTGTTTCTCTGTTACTGCATGCATATCTTTCTGTTTCAAATAAATTGAAATCTTATGCAGATGAATTCACTGATAACTTTCAACATTGTCGTATTTGTTTATCTGTGAGGAGATGTGCTGAAAACCACTTAATGCACTCAAACAAGCTAACAAATCTAAACAGGAGCTTAGATTGTTGAAATAAACTAAAATAGATTTCATGATCTCACTTCCATTAGACTACAATTGTTCTGTAAAATAAAGCACTGGTACATTACATCTCTTCTTTGGAGCTGAAATATATCAGCCGCTGAGTGGAATGTGGATGCACATATGTCAGTATGCTAATGGAACATAAAATCTTTAGATGCGCATTGCAAAGATTTATGTTTTGTTAAAAACTAATTTGGTGTGTTGGGATAGAGAGAAAAAGATTTGCTCACCGAGTGAATGGGCTTATACACACACGGATTCGTTTTGGCAGCCTAAACAACCTTAAGGGTGCTGTATGTAAGTTTCTGAGTGTACTAAATCATAAAAATACCATAATATGATTGCAGATATTTAGGAAACACGCCGAGTTCACATGCTGAGTTTGAATTTGGACTGCAGTACCCATTTTAAACACTATCTTCTTACATACGGCATCTTTAAATAACTATGTTAGCCCACTCACATATTGCCTTTTTTACAATTACACACCAATTCCCTCCAGCTGCATCTGTAATCACATCCTTTCTACTTGAAAGTAGCTGAAAACAGTATGTGACAAAAGAAGTATGTCCGAATTCACCGCGTATAGGGAAAAGGTAGTAGTAGTGACAAATTGCATCCCCCCTCTGGAATTGGGTCTTCTTTAGGATCCCAAGTGATTCTATTGGGTCAAATGTAGCACGTCCAGATTACATTCATACTATATAGAGCGTACTTTTTTAGCAGACGTGAGGTATTTACTTATTCAAAATACGTACCTACTCAAGAGAGTACATGATTTCGGATGCAGCCATACAGTTTGAAAACAACACAGGTGCAAAATGTGCTAAGAATAAACCTGCTGCCACTTCTTTCTCATTATCCAATCAGTGCATATCTAATCTGCATCCGTAACATCACAGCTTCTAATCTTCAAAGTAAGTTCTGTCACTAAAAAGATGTCCTTCTCTTTCTGAGCTGAGACACACATATACATAAACACATAGACACGCACCGATCTGCACTGTTACGTAACCTTTATATGAAAGGTTGCAACATCAAGGCACACAATAAGCCCTTGATCAGCAGGAGAGCGGCTGAAGATCTCTCAATGGGAGTGTGGATAATCAGGGAGAGGAAGTCGGGAGCCCAAAGTAGGTGGTTTAGCATATTAAGAAGGCGGCTCTTTTAATGAGCTGTCTGGATTCGGTCCTATCAGAGTAAAAAGTTAGCTGTGCACAGATCAAGATTCTTGATTAAATACTAAGGGGGCAAATGACAAATGCGTCATGCCTTCCTGAAACTAAATAAACCACCATCTGTTCAGCTACTGTATCTTCAAATTGACCAGCAACAACGGCATGATGATTCACCTCTCTTATCTCTCATCAAGTAGTCTTGAAAAACCATTCAAGGTTTTGTTATAATGCCCTGACATATTGGAAAAAAGTAAAAAAATAAATAAAATTAAAAAAGTATGTTTACACTGATCATTTACACTCACCTAAAAGATTATTAGGAACAGCTATTCAATTTCTCATTAATGCAATTATCTAATCAACCAATCACATGGCAGTTGCTTCAATGCATTTCGGGGTGTGGTCCTGGTCAAGACAATCTCCTGAACTCCAAACTGAATGTCAGAATGGGAAAGAAAGGTGATTTAAGCAATTTTGAGCGTGGCATGGTTGTTTGTGCCAGACGGGCCGGTCTGAGTATTTCACAATCTGCTGTTACTGGGATTTTCACACACAACCATTTCTAGGGTTTACAAAGAATGGTGTGAAAAGGGAAAAACATCCAGTATGCAGCAGTCCTGTGGGTGAAAATGCCTTGTTGATGCTAGAGGTCAGAGGAGAATGGGCCGACTGATTCAAGCTGATAGAAGAGCAACTTTGACTGAAATAACCACTCGTTACAACCGAGGTATGCAGCAAAGCATTTGTGAAGCCATAACACACACAACCTTGAGGCGGATGGGCTACAACAGCAGAAGACCCCACCGGGTACCACTCATCTCCACTACAAATAGGAAGAGTACAATTTGCACAAGCTCACCAAAATTGTACAGTTGAAGACTGGAAAAATATTGCCTGGTCTGATGAGTCTCGATATCTGTTGAGACATTCAGATGGCAGAGTCAGAATTTGGCGTAAACAGAATGAGAACATGGATCCATCATGCCTTGTTACCACTGTGCAGGCTGGTGGTGGTGGTGTAATGGTGTGGGGGATGTTTTCTTGGTACACTTTATGTCCCTTAGTGCCAATTGGGCATCGTTTAAATGCCATGGCCTACCTGAGCATTGTTTCTGACCATGTCCATTCCTTTTTTTGACCACCATATACCCATCCTCTGATGGCTACTTCCAGCAGGATAATGCACCATGTCACAAAGCTTGAATAATTTCAAATTGGTTTCTTGAACATGACAATGAGTTCACTGTACTAAAATGGCCCCCACAGTCCCCAGATCTCAACCCAATAGAGCATCTTTGGGATGTGCTGGAACGGGAGCTTCATGCCCTGGATGTGCATCCCACAAATCTCCATCAACGGCAAGATGCTGTTCATAATAATCCTTTAGGTGAGTGTATAATTAAATTCACTTTTTAATAGATGATTTTGGGATTAGGAACACAAATATATAATATACAACACTGTTAGATTTTTTTTGCAGATGAAACTATTTTTTAAGACAACTAACTTTCCTTTTCTAAACTCTCACAATGACAGAAAACATACTTGAAACAGACAAAACCCCTCCATAAACCATCCGCATTCCAGAACAGCACAATGTACAACTTTGACATCACCACGTGAGCAATCATATTTGTGACATAGATTTGAACCAGGCTAGATACCCATGAGACACTGGGAAGTACGTCATAAGGACCAGAGCTGATGGTTTAATTTCTGGATATGGCATTTTGTGAAGGAGATTGCAAGCGGGCAGGAGATGATTCAGCCAATGGGAGGTTGAAACAGGCCCACATGGGACAGAGAGAGATGTTTGTTCACTAAATGGGGAAAAGCTTTTAGCAGACCTAACTACCAGATCTCCCTTGATCTGTTTCCTGTTGTGTAGTCACGCTTTATAAATAACCCGATAAGAGCTTCTCTCAATGCCGCACAAGCCAGATTCATGGCTAATGCATGTTCTGAGTTGAAATTAGTGCTCCTCAACACTTCTGCTAATTCACGTGCTAAAATCTAAATTCATTCTTATATGGCATATGCTAGTTCTGATGGACCTTGGGAGGATCAAAGTAAAACAGGGGACATCTGAAAACAAAACTCTTCAGAAAAACAGAGGAACTGAGTTTTAAAAGCTCTTGAGAGTAAAGACAGCAGATCATGAAATCTATTTCATATCTCAACTGTTTTTCTTAGAGACTTAATTGTGCCCTACTTCTCTGATTTTAAAAAAGAATAATGGGTTTCTCAGTTTAGAAGAGAGCTCAACAACGTTTCACTGCAATCAGAAATATATAAGCTTAGCTGCTTACATATATTTATAGATATTTATAGCTATTTTAATGAATGTCAATTAAAGTCTCATGTGCCTCTTTTGTGTTTTAGTTTCAGAGAAACGCTTGAGAAAAAGTTAAATGAAACGTAAAACTGAGGTCTCCATCACATCTATGGGCTATAAAAGAACAACTGCTGAGCAATACCATTTTCCTCAGAGAAAAGCTCATAAAGAAGATCAAGTGGTGGGCTTCATGGGTGGTAGGAGAGGAAGAATCAAATGGAGAGATGCACGAATGGGAAAGAATTTGGACATACAACATCAGAGAGATGAGAGAGGGGGGAAAAGACAGGGACACATTTTCACACTTTTCCAAATATTAAGATCACACACACACACACACACACACACACACACACACACACACACCTCTGAGGGGTTCATGAGGTGAAGCCTGGGGTCGAAGGTCACATATGTAGCCTGACCCTGTTCTCTGACAGCTTTGAAGAGACTTCATGCATAAAGGGGAATCCTTCATGTCAAACCAAGACTCTCTTGCACAAAAAACCCCATCTTTTTTAGTTGTGTACGTGTGTGAGATAGTTTCCTCCTGAATTACACTCTGTGTTTCAACACCTCAAAACACTATATATATATATATATATATATATATATATATATATATATATATATATATATATATATATATATATATTAGTGATATCTGTCTACTACATAAACCCATGAACTGATCATTTTTTATGTTGATTATTTTATACTGCAGCTTCTATGGAGCGCTTTCGAGTTACGGCCGTCGATGCTGTTTATGTGAGCACCTTGACGCATGCATGTGCTGTATTTACAATGGAAACTGCGTTGGATACTGACAAAGGCTAGAATGAAATTGTTGAATTCATTGAAGTCATTTTTTTTTTTTCACCCAAAAAGTATTCTAAAATTAAGGTTGAACCACTGGAGTCAGATGGACTATTTTGACAATGTCTTTACTACCTTTCTGGGCCTTGAAAGTGTTTTCCCTTCTCTCATTAGGTTGCTGTCTATGGAGGGGTCAGAGAGTCCTCAGATTTCATCAAAAATATCTTAATTTTTGTTCTGAAGATGAACAAATTTCTTACGGGTTTGAGACGACATGAGCGTGAGTAATTAATGATAGACATTTTTGGGTGATCTTACCCTTTAACTTGTTATATTAGTGAACAGAAACAGGTCAAAAGTTCAATTGTTACAAAAATGTATCCACTTAAACGTCCTTGATTTGTGACTGTCTGGATTATACAAACATACACTTAGAACTCCAATTAACAGAATAATCAGATTGTCATCCACAACTTAAAGGTACAGTATGTAAGTATAACTGCTAGATGTTACTTATTCAAAACAAAGGCGTAGCTTGATGGATTAAATAGCATATTTCTCTGAACTTAAACATTGTTGGAAATGTTTTCGGGATAATGTACACAGGTTAGCAAAATATATAACATTGTTCTAGTAGTTTTTGGATATTTTAATCTAAAAATCTTACATATTGTGCCTTTAAATGCCAATTTAAAACCAAACCAAATCAATGCACCCTCACAGAAAGCAATGAATCTGAACTCTGAAAAATAATTGTTTGCTTTGTAAGAAGTCACAGACAGGGGGAAAAGTCTGCCATCAGATAAGTCTACATCCCTCACACAGTCTGTTCTCTCTCTCAGCATCTCCTTTCTATCTGTTTCCTGTATTCCTCTGTTTATTCTGTCTTTTCCCTCCTCTATTCATTTAAACACATTCCTGATAAGTTTCCTCTTATCTTTCAGTCTTATCTCTCTCAACTTTCTATGTTTCCTTTCGAGCTATTTCTTCTTCCCTGCCTTTTACCTCATTTCCTCTGTTGCTCAAAGAACATTTTCTTTTTTTGTTGGCTGTGTGCGTGTGTGTTGCGTAATGTTGCTGAGTGAACATGTTCCTGTCCGTCAGAGTTCTCTCGTGGGATGCATCCAAAATGTCACTGGTCCTTTTGGTGTCTCTTCAGTATCCTTCAGCTTCTGACATTTACACTACATACTGGAGCCTCACATGGGACACACACTGAGAAAGAGGGAGCTGGCGAGAACCGACGAGATAAAATCAGGTGAAAGAGAGCAAGAAGCCGGTAAACATTACAGAATAACAAAGCAGGGCATGACGAGAGGATATCTAAAACAGAAGCTAATACAAGTTTAACACTGTAGTTCCAGGCCAAAGCAGTGGATCAGCACACCGACATGGAAATATAAATATATCAAGCATTTGAAATAGTTAGGCTGAAGAACACAACTAAACAGCACTAACACAAATACTGTAAAAGGCATTTACTCTAAACACAGTGTGTCTACCATCAGAAACACCTTCAATAACATAGCAAAGAAGGCAAAACACAGCTAATATACAGTCTACCTTAAACACACAAAGCATAAACCTTCAAGCCTCACATCTAAACCAGTAGTTCTGATTCAGAAAAATATCTACATTTTATGCCTAATATAGTGATTTCGGATGCAGCCTATGCGTTATATAACATGTGAAAACACACTGAAAAGTGTGTGCCTACCTTAAATCTGCTAGCCAAACTGTGTTACGAGGACCTCAGGTATCCCTTAACTTTGCCTGTGTTCCATCACTTCACCACAAGATGAGGGTTAGAAACCTTTCAATACATTGGATCTATCAACACTTGGTGTAGCTCCACTGTAAAAAAACAACAACAACAAAAAACGATCGATCACATCTAAATTTGTTCGTTGGCCAAATTGAATTTCTGTAAATTGATGCAATTTAATTCACATAAATAAAATTTGGTCAATGAACAAATTTAGATGTGATCAGTCACTAGAACATTTTCAATTGGAGACCAGATTTTTTTTTTTTTTTTTTTTTTTTTTTTACAGTGTTGTCAAACTCTATTGAGAATTGCTTAATTTATTAATGCAATAAATTATAAAATGGTCATCACAAGTTAGTTATTGAAAAATTCTTACAAGCAATGTGAATAAAGTGTACATAATGTGAATTAGCCAAAAATGTAAACTTGGTCAGATTTGCAGAACAGAAAGTGCTGTTTTTGTGTCTGTCGCTCATCAAGCCTTAAAGGGATAGTTCGCCCACAAATTAAAATGCTGTCATCAGTTACTCACCCTCATGTCGTTCCAAACATGTACAAATTTTTTTATTCTGCTAAACACAAAAGATGATATTGTGACGAATATGGGTAATCAAACCATTGACTCAACTGTTTGGTTAGAGACCAAAATATAATCCTTTGTGTTCACCAGAGGAAATTAATTCATACAGGTTTGAAACAACTTGAGGGTGAATAAATGATGACAGAATTTACATTTTTGGTACAAAACTATCTCTAATGACATCTGTTTTCAAAGATTCTGTGATTAATATGCTACATTATTTTATATTGCTTCAGAAAGGCACATACTGCAACAGATTGTGTTGATCAATATGTTTATAGCGCATCTCACTGTATGCTGCACACATCAAAAATACAGACTCTTCTCCGACATACTCTTTTGCTTAGCAGAACCATACTGTTTACAGGAACAGTGTGACCTGTAACCTGTTATTTTAGATGGGAAAATAAATATGCACCGCTTTAACGTGTGTTGTGAAACGGGCCTCGGAGTGAGCAAGAAAGGAGTAAAACAGAGAAGGGAAGAAAAATGTAAGTGAGGGGCAGAAAGGAGGGAAGGAAATACATCCCTTCTCCCCCAGGGACTCACTTATTCCTTCTCTCCCTCTCTCTCTCTTTGAGTCATCCATCTGACAGAGATAAAAGAGCCCACTATAAACATCAAAACAAAAATAGCATAATTTATGCAGCAGCATCGTCTTAAGGAAAATAAATAAAAGAACTAATCAGCACCTCTCTGAGCAGACATATAAAGAGTTTAAAGGGCTAGAATGCTAAAGGAAACCATGTAGATTCTGCACATACCTTGCTATACTTGGAGACATGCTTACATAACTAATCAGTCATGGTCTTTAAATAAAAGCGTTCTTTGATCTGTTACACACATACATTTACATATGTGACGGGCTTTCTCTGTGCTCTATGATCTATATATTAGCAGTGTCTTGTTTAGAGGAAGGTCAAAGCTTCTGAATGTTATTTATACTAGAGTATCAGGCTTTTTGACAAATTCATATATGGGTGTTTCTTAAAGCTGCAGTCCATAACTTTTTTGTGTTCAAGATTTACAAACATTACAACATGAATCCATTTTCCAGACTGAGTTTTTGTCTTACCCTGAATAATTATGGTACACTTATAATAAGTGTTTATTTTGGGACTATTTCAGGCCAGACTGGTAGGTACCGCTGCGGAGGAGCACAGTCCCTGCGTGACCCGCCCATAGACATTAACAGAGAGAAGTAGCTCCGGCTGCAATGTTCTTCCGCGAGACATGTGCAGTTCTGTTTATTAACCACTAGAGTGCAAAAAGTTACGGACTGCAGCTTTAAACTACAGACTCTAAAAACTGCTGGGTTGCTTTAACCGAAATTTGGGTCAAATATGGACAAACCCAACCTGGTGATCATAAAGGGATGGACATGGTAAGAAACAATGCTCAGGTAGGCCGTGGCATTTAAACGATGCACAATTGCCACTAAGAGGCCTAAAGTGTGCCAAGAAAACATCCCCCACACCATTACACCACCACCACCAGCCTGCACAGTGGTAACAAGGCATGATGGATCCAGGTTCTCATTCTGTTTACGCCAAATTCTGACTCTACCATCTGAATGTCTCAACAGAAATCGAGACTCATCAGACCAGGCAACATTTTTCCAGTCTTCAACTGTCCAATTTTGGAGAGCTTGTGCACACTGTAGCCTCTTTTTCCTATTTGTAGTGGAGATGAGTGGTACCCGGTGGGGTCTTTTGCTGTTGTAGCCCATCCGCCTCAAGGTTGTGTGTGTTGTGGCTTCACAAATGCTTTGCTGCATACCTCAGTTGTAACGAGTGGTTATTTCATGCAGTTCATCATAACATTGTAATATTCATCATATGCATAATATCCCGCTATATTGCTAAATCTACCTGATGTTTCATATCAAGACATCTGTAGTGGTTTCCGAGTGCACTCATTCAATCCCATAATGTGTTGCAATAAAGAGTGTACAACTGATGTACACTCAACTTCAAGAGAATACCCATAATGCACTTTGAGAGCCACTGATTGACTTTCTGCATCCGACCAGAAGATGGCATCTTTAGCTGAATCATTCATTTTGCAAACCACTGGTCCAATGTGGCTATAGAGTAATATCAAACAGGTATAGTTCTTTTTTTACTTGATTATTAAATTGTTTAATGAAGGTTTTTATATTTCCATGACAGAGTTCAAGATAAATATTTTCATTACTACTGGAGCTGCAAGTTTCAAATGATTATTAAACAGCAAGCACAAACTGCAAAAGTGGAAGCCTCTCTGACACACTCAATGTCTGAATTCACTTGTTGGTTTTTATTCATTCCTTAAAGTGGACTATTAGTGGAGTAATGTAGGGAATAGTGAATGAGGGTATAGGGGGCGATTTTGAATACAGTTCACTTATAAAGAGTTTTAAGAGAAAATACTCATCAATGGTAGCCTAGAAATCTAGACGCACCCTAGCGGCAGCAAATTTAATCTGCCCACGAGTGTCGTCTAGCAACTATCAATACCCTTCTGAGCTGTATTTGCCTAACTCTTGCCGGGCCAATCACATCGTGTATAGAGTCGGTGGGCGGGGCCATAATGACGACGGCCGAGTTGCGTTTGCGTGCTTCTAGTAAACACAGAAACTGACGAACGGCGGTCTTTCGAATCAGCTTTGACCGTGACTCTGGAAGACTTGGAGTTAAGCTTTTCTCTGAGAAAAGAACAAAGAACGGCACTGAAGTCATTCTTAAAAAGGGAAGAGTTTTGCCGACCGGATACGGCGAATGTTTAATCTATCAACAAGCTCTGCTTCACCTCCGTTGCTCTGGTTGGTGTAGCGCTATCCTAACGCCTGCAGAGGGAGTTTGAAAGACAACCGTTTATCCGCCCCTCGGATTGAGCCCTGTCTATGGTGAGTTTCCAGACCAAACATCTTGATAATAATAATAATTCATTACATTTATATAGCGCTTTTCTAGACACCCAAAGCGCTTTACATATAGAAGGGGGGAATCTCCTCCTCCTTGATGTGGGTCTGGTGTGTCAGGCTACATCAATGGTGTTGTTGACTTATGAATTTGCACATGGTTTGTCTTAAAGCATATTAAAAACACCATATAGACATAAACAACATTAAAAACTTGATTTTCACTACAGGGTGACCTTAATATATTTTACTCAGTCTTTCTGGCTTTAATAGGAACATTAAAATAGCCCAGTCCTACCTAAACATGCTGTGTAGCTCAATGTGTAGAGTTTTTTTTAGGCCTGCTGTGTGTGAATCCATCAGCCAACTAATCAAGAAAGTCTTCAAGCATTACTCACCATGATCGCACCTGTGCAATGACTGTTGTTGATGTGATTCTTCCCCTTAGTCAGAGAGCTGTCTACATGCATACTTATCCCAGGTGAATACCTCAACACCTGTTCTCATTGTCTATTAGAAGGGCTTACACTCCACTCAGTCAGTGCAGAGGTTGATTTAAAGAGACTAAAGAATGAGCATCAAAGCAACAGGTATAGGACATTCACTAACCTTGAAAATGCTCTCTCTCTCTCTCTCTCTCTCTCTCTCTCTCTCTCTCTCTCTCTCTCTCTCTCTCCCTCTCTCTCTCTCTCTCTCTCTCTCTCTTTCTTGCCATCTGTACGTCTAGCTTGAGTGTATCATGAATAATGTATTTAATCAGAGCCTTGTCCTCAGCGTGATGCTGCTCTGGGTTAAATTACAGAATGCTAGTTTGACAATTATTCCTTTCGATGAAGGTTAAGAACCTTTTTTTTGTGCTGAAGAGAGAGTCAGGCACAAGTGTCTCGGTAAGCATCAAAAGCCGTTGATCAGGCGCAAAAAGGCATCTAATGAGGCTGCCCTGCCTCCGATCATGTCCTGGAGCCATGCTTTCATTTGAATTCCAGAGGAATTTTTAAAACTGAACTTATATGTCTGTCTCGATTACATCTATGGTACCTGGGGATCTGAAGGACAGTTGCTGGTACCCGTGGTAAAGTAAAATACGATTTAACTGTGTTGAGCTATATAATGATTAGTTTTCTGTCCATAAATGTATCCAAACAGTAGGTTTAAAGGATTGAAGTCTGTCAGTTAAAGTAACAACATATTCATACTTTAGTCAAACCACTACATTATTCTGTTATAACAGTTATTCCTGGTCAGAGGCTTCTGTAAATGTATATCACATGTAAATATGTAGTCACATTTCAACAACGTTTAATGATACAATGCAAAAACATTTAGTAGTAATAAGTTTTACATTTTCATTAAAACCATTCTTGCCCCATTACACACTCTAAAAAATGCTGGGTTAAAAACACCCCAACTTGGGTTGTTTTTAACCCAGCTTTTTTTAGAGTGCATCAAAACTGGGATAAGTTGTAACTTGCACAGCTGGTGCAATCGGCCCCTGAGCAATATGTGACTAATCTCTCTGTAACAATGGTGTCTTGATTGGCTGATTTTGCTATTTCATTTGACAACAAATTTGAAAAAAAAAAAAAAAACGGTGTGTTCAGCGTCATGTGTCACTGCGTAGAACGATCCGTTCCTGACTTGTAGCAGTGCATGTTGGTAAGAAATGTTTTCCAGTTGTTTAAGATATTGTGATAAAGAAAGCATTGTGTGATCATCCCTAAAGATAGTAGAAAGAATAAGACTTGATGGCTTACCTGTGAATGCAAGCAACACATCTCGCCAATTGGTAAGACCATTCAAAGTTGAACACACCTACTGTTTTTAAACAGGTTTCCATGACACCTATCTTTGATTGTTTGAAGAACCTCCCCCAATCTCTTGCCATTGGCTGTGTGTTGTGGTTACACCTGGGGAAAATACCCTACAAATGTCATTCTGCCATTATTCTGCATATAATAAAGTGATGGAGAAGGTACAGTCAAGGTAAAAATGAGCGATCAGTCTCAAGGTGAGATTGCTCAGTGTGAACAACATTCAGACACACTCTTCATCAGCATTTTGGACTTAAAGTTGGCATGACATCGAAATTGCTTGTGGCCTTTTGCATTGGCAACAGAAGAAAATGCATGCAAAACACCAGCAAATATCTGCATCAGTTTCATCAACGCATGTGCTGCAAATACAACACAACCAAATGCAGACAATATTAGAGTGAAATGACTTCTTGAACCAGAAAACATGTAGCTTACAGAAGGGTAGGATTTGATTTTGTCCATTGGCAATTGACTGTATTGTTGGATTACCGGTATAGACCTTATTCAGAGCTAGCCTGACGTGGTCATACTCGTCTGAAACTGCTCCATTGGGCTGTGATTATGGGGCGTGTTTCAAATGAACCAGGAAAGACCTCAATTGGATAGACCTACGACCAATCAGAGCAACGAAGCGATGTCAACAGAGCTCAACTGCACTGTGTTGCCAAGTCCGCATTTTTTTTCCGCGGGTTGTTTTCTATGTCCGCGGGTTGAAGCGACTATAATGTGATATAAAGTCCCATGAGTGTGATTTTTAGCAGGCAACCTTGCCAAAATAACACACATTTTACCCCCCAAACACCATTTTTTTCCCGGAGAAGCCCCTCCGAGAAGCTATTGTTTAGGGCCAGTAGTTGGCGGATTTTGTTGTAAAAAATAAAAGAATTTAATGATACACAGAGTACTTACCCAACATGATCATAATTTTTTAGAGAAATTGTGAAGGAGTATGCATATACGAACAAGCTCTCCGTTTAAGATTTGAACAAATATAATCCAAGCCCCTTTGATGACGTGCATGATTACGTTACTGTTGATCATCTGTCTGTCATCGTCTAAAGCCCGCCCTGATGATTTCATTGGTCCGAACAGTTTCTGTTCGGGGATAATTACTCCTCTATGGAGTGAGGCCAGAGCGAACTGCCCAACCTAAAAATATTGTGGGTGGGACTAAGTTCGGCTGGCATCCAGGCTAACTCAGAGCAGCACCATGACAGGTATGAAAGCAAGGCTTTGAGGTATCGACTTACTGTAATGGCATCCACAGTAAAAAGCTTGAATCAAGCTCCTAGATCACTTATCATTTTCCACATTGTCTGGTGTTTTTTGTCTACTGAAATTCCTTGGAAATATATTTTTGCAGTGTTTCGTCAGCAGAACCATCTAAAAATACATTAAATAACATTATATAATTTGAATTCCTTCATGCAACATGCAAAATCTGAATTCCTTCTTACTGGGCTCGTACACAGAAAATATTTAGTCTGAAATCTGATCATAATAAGCTGATTTTACAACAGAGAGTCTCCACACAGGTCAACAGTGAGTTCAGTGAGCGTAACATACTTTATTCTTGTCTTTCTACTGTCACTTCTCACACTTGTTCTGCAGTGCACGTGTTCTTGTTTGACTTGCTACTTGGTTTATTTGTTTGTCTTGATTGTTCTGTAAATGCCCTAATCCCATTCCCCCTCACCGTATCACTTTTTAGACCTCTGTGGTCCATAATGGCATTACTGAGGACTTCAGGGTGGAGCAGTGTTTAAAAGTGTAGAAGCCGTAATCAGTATGATTTTCTCTTATGGGACTGTATGCATCTGCATTGTGTGTTTGGATGCATCTGGTTGATGTTGTTGTCAATGTTGTGGATGGTTGGGTGGGTGTTTTTGTGTTTGTGAATCTAATGGCAACTGGCTCATCCCAAGTTGCACGTATCTTGGCATTGCTTGTAATTACCCAGCATTCCAGAGTGCTTGCGATCTCTAAATTGCTTACTGAACAGGCTCACACAGGACATGCTGGATATTTATTATTAACGAGTGAGTGCGTGTCTGCGTAGGTCTATTAGAGAAAATAACTGACTGAGTTACAGCAAGGTTCCTTATGATATGAGTAATGAATCGGTCTGAGTTTAGATTCCTCAGGACATGGAGAAATTATATAACCCAGTGGGTTTTTTGGTGATGCCTTTTTTTTAAACCTGAATTAATCCAATTCAGTTTCAGATAGTAAAAGTTCTGCTTATGTGAGCCCTAAACTTTGGAATCCACTTTACATCCAAAAAGAAACCTGACTGACATACATTATATTGGCAAAAGTTTTGGGATGCCTGCCTTTACATGCACATGAACTTTAATGACATCCCATTCTTAATCCATAGGGTTTAATATGGATTTGGTCCACCCTTTGCAGCTTTAACAGCTTCAACTCTTCTGGGAAGGCTTTCCACACGGTTTAGGAGTGTGTTTATGGGACGTTTTGACCATTCTTCTAGAAGTGAATTTGTGAGGTCAGGCACTGATGTTGGACGAGAAGGGCTGGCTCTCAGTCTTCGCTCTAATTCATCCCAAAGGTGTTCACTCGGGTTGAGGTCAGGACTCTGTGCAGGCCAGTCAGGTTCCTCCATAGCCTTATCACTCTGTAACCCAAGACTGGTTTCCCACTGAAGCTAAGCAGGGCTGAGCCTGATCAGTACCTGGATGGGAGACCAACTGGGAAAACCAGGTAGCTGCTGGTAGAGGTGTTAGTGAGGCCAGCAGTGGGTGCTCACCCTGTGGTCTGTGTGGGTCTTAAAGGGATAGTTCACTTTGAAATTAAATGTTGATATGTTTTAGCTTACCTCATGAGCATCCGAGATGTAGTAGTATTTGTTTCCCCAGTAGTTTCAATTTTGATAATTTTAGGTCAAACCGTTCTTGTCTGTGCCTCACATAATGCAGGTCTATGGTCACCACCTCAAAGAGCATACACAGAGAAGTCCAAATGAAACAATCCCCCATCGTAAGTACACACTGATGGCCTTAGACACGAAACGAGTGGTTTGTGTGAGAAAACGAACAGTATTTATATATCGTTTTTACCTCTTGTACACCACAGGAAACACGCACGCGTGCCTTCGGATCAGTCGGATGTAGTGGTGTACAAGAGGTAAAAATGATATAAATACTGTTCGTTTTCTCACACAAACCGCTCGTTTCGTGTCTTAGGCCATCAGTGTGTACTTACGATGGGACTACTGGGGAAACAAATACTCCTACATCTCAGATGCCCATGAGGTAAGCTAAAACATATCAAAATTTAATTTCAAAGTGAACTATCCCTTTAACGCCCCTAGATTTTTATTTATTTTTTTACAGTGTGAAGGCCTCACGGAATTTGGAGGTCTGTAGCTATTGACCCCGCTCTGTGATTTTACGTGTTCCCAATTGCTTCCACTGTGTTCTAATACCACTAACAGTTGACTGTGGAATATTTAGTGTGGGAAATTCACAAATTGACTTATTGCACGCGTGGCAACCTATCACAGTACCACACTTGAGTTCACTGAGCTCCTGAGATCGACCCATTCTTTCACAAATGTTTGTAGAAGTGTCTGCATGCCTACGGAGAGTTCCTGGGACAAATTGTTTTGTGAAATTTTGGTGGAAACGCAGCTATATACTACAAAAATCTGGTTTACAGAGTATTTCCCAAAATATTGTATTTGAATATTTGGGCTTATAAAAATCGGATATTCGAATTTTAGTTTATTTAAATTAGGTATTTTGAAAAAAGGAGAGAGACGTTTTTTAAATTTATTTTTTTATCAACATGTCACCATTTCTGAACAAGAATATGATTAGGCAGAGTACACAACACGCTTACATTATATCTTAAGGTTTTAAAATAGTATGTGTAAAAAATATATATGCCTAAAGAAAAAAAGCATTATAAACTCAAGCAGCGAGCGGAAAAAACACTAATAAATCAGAGTGCGCCAAGTTATTGTGCAGAACGTACACATTTGTTTCTCATTTTCATGTTGAGAGAAACTATCGGTTGAGAAAACGTGCCACTGACAGACGTAGCGGAGACAAAGATAACGTTTCTGTAACGTTCTGTTCTTAAACCCTCTACGAAACTGAAAGCAAGCATTTGTCTCGAGATGATTTTGCTATCATAAGTAATCTCGCCCTCACTCGGAGTACAGATGGGCTTAACTTACCCGCACTCGTGAACGCAGTGATGCTTTTTCCTCATTCCACTGGTGTTTGAATGTCATGTGATTCTCGTTGTTCTGGTGATATTATGATTAAATTAATATTAAATGATATGATATTAAATTAAAATTGTCATCTAAGTAATTCTAAACATCGCGAGGCAGACGACGACATTATGTGATTAAATACACTCAACTTATTAACCTGCTCCACAGCGCCACCCAGTGGAATAGTTATAACTGCGAGATTTAGAGGGATTTTTCATGGATTCACTGCATTTACAGCCAGCAAATCAATGCAGTAAAATTCGATTAGTATTTTTAGCTTTCGAATATTATTACAGATCGAATATTCGACTTTCGAATAGTCGTGCACACCACTAGTATTTATACCATTGTTCAGCAGATAGCCCTGTCTCAAACCCATGCTAATGGTTGAGATTATATTGCTATGTCAAGGTTGTTAAACTACTTTTAAAATAAATACTGAAAGCACCAATGTTTGGAGAAATCCCCCCAAAAATAACTTTACATCAATCTATGCATTTTAACATAGGAAAAAAAGACATAGGCCCACCATATCTTTAAAATGAAGCATTACACACCACTCCAAACAGACTCTACAAGCGGGCAGAGCTGAGAACCATACCGTGAAAACTCCCCATCATCGTCGTCTTCATAAATCAATCAAGGTCCAATAAGCTTGTGATTTCATCACTGTTTGTTTGTTGGTGTTCTCCTCATGCGTTGCGTCTAACAGTGCAGGAGAGATGTGCTGATATCTCAGGTGATGTTTAGACAGTCGACACACTCTACTGCTGAAATGGGGCATTTTAATGGAGCCTATTTCACATCTGCCACAGAGTCATTCATCACACATCAGTGGGGAATAACTCTGCAAAGAGATCCTCACCATTTCACTCACTCACTCCTTCCTTCTCTTTCTCTCTCTGTTTCTCTCCAACTTTCCCTCCTTCTCTTTCTTATAGGCAAAAGGTGAAATTGGAATTCAGAAAGCATTTTATTTGCCTTGACAATAAGCATATTGAACCCTTGCCGCATTCAATTTCATCCTGAGTAAGAAAACCTCCCCTCTCTTGCATTCACCTGCCTGTGTGTATTCACTCTTTGCTTTTATATGCCAGATTCCTTAAGCTGTTGCAGGAGAAAAAAAGTTTAAAGGATAAGATGTGAAAAAGAATCAGAAAAAGAGAGAGGTGCTGTGGAGTGCGAGCTGCTCTGTGTCGGTTTCAGAAACAGCAGTCAGCCCTTTGTCGTCTTTAATTAAAGCCCATTTAGCATATGGCTAATGAGGAATGGTTTTAATCAGTGAGGCAGTGAAAATGACAAAGGAAAATGAATTGAATTTGCTCAATAGATGATTTAAGTTCTCCTGCAGTCTAATTGCTCTAGTGAGTTAGGTAGTTTTAAGGCGAGAACAGTCAAGAACAGCTCTATGGATATCAAAAGTGTCCTGTGACATTCTGCTTATGTAAAGATATGAGGTCCAAAAGTCTTGGGAGCCATTTACACTGCTTTCAACTAAAAAACTGAAAACTTTTTGCTGTTCATTAACATTTCAAAGTGCAAGTTTTTGAAAACGGTACCGTTATCGTCCCCATGTAAACAACAAAAATGTGAATATGTAAAAACAGTGCCATCATGCGCACGCGTATTATATGTTTAGTCCATAGGCAATGTTTCTTTACAATGTATTACTGGCCTGGAATGAATAATACTGCGCTTTTATTTGTTTTTGCAGATCAGTGTGAATGAGGATCGTTTTGACAACGCTGTCGTCTGTACGCAAAAAAATGTACATCAAACACACACTTAGACCTCTGGTAAAATTGCTATTTCATTTAAAAACAAAGGTTTCATTACAAATTACATCATCATTATGATGCAGAATTTTTTAAAATGACACGTTCAAAAGTTTATGAACCAGTGATTTTTAATCCTGTGTCATTACCTGGATGACCTATGGCTGTTTTTTTGTTTTGGGATGGTTGTTCTTCAATTCATCCTGAGCAGTTAAACAGCCAAATGGTCTTCAGAAAAAATACAGTATGATTATGAGCTGTATCTTTTCATTCACACTGAGGACAATTGAGGAACTTTTGAGGAACAATTGGGGGGTGAACACTTTTGAATATGAGGATGATGTTTCTGTAATTTTATTTAAATATGATTTTTTTTTTTTCATTTAGTACTGCCCTCCGGAAGCAACAGAAGACACTTACATGCCTCCTGGAAGACAAATTAAATGCAATTTACCTTAAAGTGTTAGTTCACCCAAAAATGAAAATTCTGTCATTAATTCCTTACCCTCATTTAGTTCGACACCCGTCCGTAAGACCTTTGTTAATCTTCGGAACACAAATTAAGATATTTTTGTTGAAATCCGATAGCTTCATTTATTTTCTTTTTTTTTTTTTTGCGCACAAAAACTATTCTCGTCGCTTCATAAAATGATTGCAGAGCCGCTGTAGTGAGATGGGCTTTGTTACGACGTCTTTAGTGCCTTTATGGGTCTTGAGAGAGGAAATGACATTGGTGTCAATGAAGGCCTTTCTGAGCCATCGGATTTCAACAAAAATATCTTCATTTGTGTTCTGAAGATGAACGGACGTCTTACGGGTGTCCATGACATGAGGGTGAGTAATTATTGACAGAATTTTCATTTTTGTTTGAACTAACCCTTTAATTTTCAAATTCAATAAGTTTTCACCCCCCGGCTCTTAATGCATCGTGTCACAACACCTAGAAATACCACATGGCTTCTGTGATGTCACTACTCTTTATTTCAATCACCTTATTGACCAGCTGTTTATTATGTAACAATGTCACAGTAAAAAATAGCTGCTGCCTGCGACCCATCACATCTGCCATTCGTACTCAGTCAAATCAATACCCTCTGGCTCCTGCTCTAACATGGAGGATTAGTCTTCAGACATTAGATTACAAACATGGTGACATCTGCATGCTATATATCTATAGTTTGGGTTTGACACAACAGCACCCAGTGGCACTTGACCTTGTACACAGCTGTTTAATTACACAGCATCATGTCAATATAGCCGCATGTTGTCGTGTTAAAGATAATGGTCAAGAAGATGCATTCCACTCAACTCAACAAAACTTCCTATAAAATGCTGCTTCAAAATCTAGTTGTTAATGACAAACACTCAAATTGAGTTAGGAATTATTGAATATAATTATTAGGAAAATACAGAAAACTCATATTGAGAAAATAAAATGTGTCAATAACACAAACATAAACAATATAATATATAATGTACACGACAGTTCAAAAGTGCATATGGTCGGGAAAATGAAATAAGTCTCTTATGCCCACCAATATTTTTACAATAGTTTTCTGATTTAATATATTGTAAAATGTAGCCTAACTGTTTCCTGTGATGGCAATGTTTTTTTTAAGTCTTTGGTGTCACGGATTTGATGCTCAAGAAACATTTAATATATTATACTACTTAATATAGTAAACGTTTCTTGAGCATTTACTATATTATACTACATAATGTTAATGTAGCATTGATATATTGTTTTCTTAAACATTATACATATCTTGAGCCTTGCCGCACCTTTGTGCTATATCAACTGTTATTAAAGGAGTCATGAACTGCATTGTTTTATTGTTATTTAAGGTTTCCTTGGGTTCACTTATAATGTTAGTATGATTTTTACATTAATAATTATCATCATTTATTCTACCCTGATTTTAGCCTCTGATTTGAATGCTGTGTTTGTAGGGGCGTGTCTGCTGTGAGGCTTTAGTGTAAACGCCCACTGCTGTGATTGGCTGATATATCTTTGCATATGAAATAGCAAATCATTACATGTGGAACTCTCAAAAACTTTTAGTGTGGTTTTACTATTACAGCTCTCAAAATTAACTAATTGTAAAAAATTATAGCAAATTTATGTATTTTATAGCATTATATTTAGATCTATGGCATTATATTTAGATTAAGGCATGAAAGGTTGGCGTGATGAGCATTGTAGCCAATCACAGACATTTTGAGCGCATGAATGTAGTGATCTCGTCATTAAAACTGGATTTCTGCACACTAACAAATGCTTTCATCATACCTAACAGTGCAAACCCAATGTAAAAAAAGAGATTAGTTTGGGACTTGTTTGATTGACAGCTCCAGCGATTGTAAAGGGAGTGAGCTCTTTATATATAATCACATTCATCACATTCAATCACAGTTTAAATATCAGACTTTTTCATCATACTAAGAGAAACAATGTGATGTTGAGTGTTTAGTCGCTTTTGATTTACTAACATATAGACAAATATCATCAGACCGTACATGAATCATTACATATCAGAAATCACTGCTCACTGATCAGAAATTTGATTTAACACGGTTACAATGTTGTGGATTTACTGTTGAGTCCATATTGTTTGTTTACAAAGCCTGCGCCAAAATTTGATTCTGATTTACCAAAGAATCCAGAGTGAAATGTAACGAATACAAATAAATAATGCTCAACTGAGAACCAGTGGGCAGGGCCAAAGTTGCAATGATGAAGTAGGTGTTGATCATCTTCTGCAGAGGCGGTCTTTCACCATCTATTACAGGCTCATTCCACAACGAGTCGTTCGCTGGGCTTGCTTACAATATAAGGAAGTTTTCAATTTTGACTCTTGAAGGATATTCTTATTAGCCTAGAAATCTAGACGCACCCTAGCGGCAGCAAATCTAATCTGCCCGCGAGTGTCGTCTAGCAACTCTCAATACCCTTCTGAGCTGTATTCGCCTAACTCTTGCTGAGCCAATCACATCGTGTATAGATGCGGTGGGCGGGGCCACAATGACGACGGCCGAGTTGCGTTTGCGTGCTTCTAGTAAACACAGAAACTGATGAACGGCGGTCTTTCGAATCAACTTTGACCGATGGTGATTTGACCGAATCAGCTTCCAACTCTGGAAGACTTGGAGTTAAGCTTTTCTCTGTGAAAAGAACAAAGAACGGCACTGAAGTCATTCTTAAAAAGGGTAGATGTGTTCTGAGTTTTGCTGACCGGATACGGCGAATGTTTAATCTGTCAACTAGCTCCGCTTCACCTTTGTTGCTCTGGTTGGTTGTAGCGCTATCCTATCGCGTGCAGAGGGAGTTTGAAAGACAACCATTTATCCGCCCCTCGGATTGAGCCCTGTCAATGGTGAGTTTCCAGACCAAACATCTTGATGTGGGTCTGGCTCGTCAGGCTATATTCTTATAGTATGATGACCTCTTATTTGACAAAAGTTCATGAAGTTCATTAAAAAAAGTTCATGACCCCTTTAAGTAGGAATATCTAACTAAATGGAACACTGCGGTTATAACAATACAGTGTTTCGGTGTAAAATATGTGCCCCGCTTAAAACACTGTGGTAGGCTGTGGAGATTATGCTTTAATTTCGACAGAAAGCAGTGAAACGAAGAGGCATTCCTGCTATCTACCTCTGCTCCTGCATTCTTGTCTGTTGTTTTCTCTTTCTCGTGCTGTCTGTTCTATTATGTGGTTGCGCTTGGCTGCAGACTGAGCTGTGATTGTCTCTGTGGGCTGCAGCTAACGGTGCAAAAGTTGGTATTAGCCAAGTATAGAGCTGTCGGGGAAAATATCAACACACCTGAATGAGAAAGTAGAAAAAAGAGAATATTTTACATCGCTCCCTATAGAGAGTTCTGAGCAGTTGTATTGTTGTTATTATTGCTCCTCTACCTTTTTGACCAAAATTGAGGTTAAAGATAGAAATTTCTCCCCTCTCATCTGTATTCACTACACCTCATGCAGGTTAATAAATGGAAATGGTGGGGTGTCATAATTATGCCTGGGAAGTGAAGCAAACAATTGCCTTTGAAATGTGTTTTTTGGGGAGTTTTTGGACACATCGGCTTATGTGTATCTATAAGCAAATTCACGTAAATCCTGTAATGTTAACTGCGTCATAAGCGCAGACGTGAATGTTTGATGTGATAAAAGAGGGCATCAGGTATGTGTGTGTGTGCGTCTGTGGCATTGTGTGTCATTGAGACGTCATTCATGACATTTTCCCTCCAGTGATTAGTTTATACACATCAACACTTTTCAAGGAAACCATTTTTCTTCTCTCTCTCTCTCTCTTTCTCCCCCTGTGTTTACAGCTGCTGTCCTTATTGATTGCATATATGTTTTATTGTATGCTTTTTTAAAATTTCTTACGATTCCTCAGAGACTTGAAGCATTAGCATTTTGCATTAATACAATATTTATTATGCTGATTATTTTTTTAACTTAAAATGTACTAAAAAGATATTATTTCAGAAACTGTATGTAAATACATACAAGCAATTGTGTGTGTGTGGGGGGGGGGAGTGGATATGGTTTATGGATCAGCCACAGAAATATCAACAATTTTCTTTTGTGTCTCAAGTTGCAGTTTTAGCAAGTAAACAACTGTAAATAGCAGTTCACTTTGTCTCGTCACATTGAAAGAAAATGATAAAATGAACATGAAGGTTCTCATCATCATTGCACCAGCAGCTCTCTCTCTCTCTCTCTCTCTCTCTCTCTCTCTCTCTCTCTCTCTCTCTCTCTCTCTCTCTCTCTCTCTCTCTCTCTCTCTCTCTCTCTCTCTCTCTCTCTCAATCCCGTCTGAGATCTAAGACAGACTAAAAGTCCCAGGGAGACAGAGAAGAAAAGGTGTCCTGAATATTTATGAATATCGATATTCTCTTAACTCTGAACACATACTCTGAATTCTGTTGAAGTGTGTGCATGTGTGCGTCATTCTCTCTCTCTCTCTCTCTCTCTCTCTCTCTCTCTCTCTCTCTCTCTCTCTCTCTCTCTCTCTCTCTCTCTCTCTCTCTCTCTCTCTCTCTCTCTCCCTGTTAATTTTCTATGTGTGTGTATGTGTGGCATTTCTGTGGTTTAGTGATTGAATTGTATTCAGGATAATAGAAATCTTGCATTGAGACGTTCACATACGAGACTACACTAGCACAAGTATGTGGACACTCGACCATCTTACCCATATGTGTTTAAAGAGTTCATTTGAAAATCATGGAAATTAATAGGCATCTCTTTCCTTAAGATTTGCATAATATACCGGTGAAAATGTTGGAAACATTACTATTTTTATTTTTTTTAAAAGAGGTCCCTTATGGTCATCAAGGCTGCATTTATTTGATCATAAATACAGAGTTTTCTTTTTTTAAATAATGATTTTCTATTTTAATACTTTAAAGTATAAATAATTTCTGTGATGCAAAGATGAATTTTCATCAGCCATTACTCCAGTCTATTAGCCTGACAAGCCAGACCCACATCAAGATGTTTGGTCTGGAAACTCACCAATGACAGCTCAATCCGAGGGGCGGATAAACGGTTGTCTTTCAAACTCCCTCTGCACGCGATAGGATAGCGCTACAACCAACCAGAGCAACGGAGGTGAAGCGGAGCTAGTTGACAGATTAAACATTCGCCGAATCCGGTCAGTAAAACTCCGAACACATCTTCCCTTTTAAGAATGACTTCAGTGCCGTTCTTTGTTCTTTTCTCAGAGAAAAGCTTAACTCCAAGTCTACCAGAGTCGCGGTCAAAGCTGATTCGAAAGACCGCCGCCGTTCGCCAGTGTTTACAAGAAGAAGCACGCAAGCACAACTCGGCCGTCGTCATTATGGCCCAGCCCACCGACTCTATACACGATGTGATTGGTCCGGCAAGAGTTAGGCGAATACAGCTCAGAAGGGTATTGAGAGTTGCTAGACGACACTTGCGGGCAGATTAGATTTGCTGCCGCTAGGGTGCGTCTAGATTTCTAGGCTACCAGTCTATAGTGTCACATGATCATTCAGAAATTATTACGCATTCCAGACCTGCATGACTTCCTTTCTTCTGTGGAACATAAAATATATTTTGAGAAATGTCTCTGTGTTTTATGTATTTATTAATTTGTTTGTTTCTTCCAAGTCAGCGGTAACCAACAAACTTCAAAATCGGTTTCCACCGAAGAAAGACAGTCATACAGGATTGGAACAACAGGAGAGTGTGAGTAAATGATGACAGAATATTCAGTTTCGGATGAACTATCCCTTTAAGTCTTGTGGGGAAAGCATTGTGAAATAGATGAGTGGAGCTATTTATCTTGCTGAAAAAAATCCCACAAGTGATTTAGAGCAGTGTTATGTGTGATTAGACTTAACACATTATTTACTATCATCCAATCTTTTTTTCTTGAGGATGGTGTGTCTTAAGAGCTTTGTGACTGTGTTGTGTGAAAATATTTCAATCAGTGAAAATAAACACTTGGCCCAACAGGCGATGTGTTTCTTTAGATCTGTCAATTGCTTCAAGCTCAAGCCGTCGCTTTTATTGGTGATGAGTATTTTCGTCATCTCAAATTAGCACATTTTACTATTATGCCATGCAGAGAGACTCCGGGCCATTCAGCTGAGTGGGGTAGTTATTAGACAGAGTTTTGACAGACGGGTAAGGCTGACAGGGTGGATCTGTTTTTGAGAGGATAACGAGACTGCCCTCTCAGACGGCCACCTGTTCTGAGCACAACCCCATCAGAGACAGACCCAAACAGACCACCGCTTTCCAGGGGAAGTGAGCGCGTGATAGACAGAATTGCAAATCGGGAGTGCTGCCCTGTCAGGAACTGCAGCCGGGGGGAAAGTGAACCGTTACATAGGGTGCAGTGTTCACCATAAGGCGGAACGTCTTTGCTGAGACTGTTCTATTTGTGTGTTCCATGACATCTATCTATCTATCTATCTATCTATCTATCTATCTATCTATCTATCTATCTATCTATCTATCTATCTATCTATCTATCTATCTATCTATCTATCTATCTATCTATCTATCTATCTATCTGTCTGTCTGTCTGTCTGTCTGTCTGTCTGTCTGTCTGTCTGTCTGTCTGTCTGTCTATCTATCTATCTAGGGTAGGGGCAGGGGCAGGGGCAGGGGCAGTGTAGGGGGATATAAAATACGGTTTTAAAAACCATTACGCCATGGAATGTCTCCACATTTCACAAAAACAAACTTGCGTGTGTGTGTGCGTGCGTGCGTGCGTGCGTGCGTGCATGCGTGTTTGTGTGTGTGTGTTTAGATATGGTTTATGGATCAGCAACAGAAATATCAACAATTTCCTTTTGTGTCTCGACACAAGCAAGCAAACAACTGTAAATAGCAGTTCACTTTGTCTCGACACATTGACAGAAATTTAGCATGCTGTTATAAACCAATCAGAGTCTCATCTCCCATTCCCTTTAAAACCCAGTTGTGCTTGCACTATGGCAGGTTCACTGTTTACATGGTGGAATTTACGAGCGAAAAAGATTAAATGCCTCCCGGAGAGGAATCCTTTTATTTTTAATAATTGGCATGTTTATGTGCTGCTGCGCATCCTTGTGTGTGTGTGTGTGTTTAATAAGCAGAGTGTATTATCTAGTGCCTATAGGCGCTGCAAACGTCAGTAACAGCTTAAGTTGTCAATGTTACGTCAGCTGTCAGTGGCTGACCTCTTTTTTAGGTACTAACTCGTCATCGAAGGCTGACATGCTGCTCTTCGTGTATTCTCTCAGACAGGTTGTTGTGGGGACATGTAAATGAGTGGTCCTGGGGGGAGCTACTGTGTGTCACATAAGCACTTGGCTATAGTTCGGTCTGAGCTGGATTGGGAACCCACCGAGGTCCCAACAAAAAAAAATAGTCTCAGACAGAAAGCTATTGATTAGTTCGAGCTCCTCTTTCCTATTTAGTTAAACTCATAAAACATCTCAACCTTTGCTCTCGCTCTCTCTTTCCTGCTAATGAGTTATTGAATATATCATCATTAGGTCTTCAGTTCTTCTGAAATATGAAAATTGATTCTTTTCTCTCATCGTCTCTTTAGCTGCCTGTTTACGGTCTCTCACACTCTGTCTTTTTCTCTCACACACGCTCTTCTGTCTCTAAGGTTTTGTGCTGCCACTGTGACCAGACTCTACCAGCAATAAAAATATCTTCTCAGTAGTGTGAAACACAAGAGTTTAAAGCAGACTCAGTCCTCATTTACAGAAACACCCTCCGAGTTCTGCTCTTGTAATTCCTCTTGGATTCATCTCAGTGTTTCTGCTGTGAGATGGAATGAACCAATGCAATGTGTTCCTCTCTGATAAAATAACTTCACTTCATTGAACATTGAAGAGCAACGTGTCCGAAAGTTTTCGATTCTGTACTGCTGATCCGAGAACCGCTGCACGTTCAGTTACACGCGCATGCTCAGTATCAACGGCTCGTGAGTTCATCAGATCTCTCAGCAAAACATGACTCAGTTCAGTGAACTCTTGGAGTTACAACATATAATTCAATACATTAGTTTATTCGGAGGGACTGTCACTCATGTCAGAAAGTGAGTAACTAAAGTAACTTGTGGGATCAGCGCTGATTTGAGACGCGAACCGTTTAGAATGATTCAGTTTGATTTGTTGAACTGGTTCGCCCGGTTCACTAAAAAGAACCGGGGACCCGATCAGGCTCACAAGTGAAGAAGAAATGGTTTGCGTTTGTGCCTTTCCGAATTGTGGCAAAAGAATGTTACAATTTGCAGCGAACACTTTAACAAGGATGACTAACTTAAACAGACACAACACAGCGGGGCCGGTTGAGGAAGAAAAAAAAAAAGTATATATTAAAACACAAAAAGTACAAAAATATATATTTTTGCTTTATGTACAAAAAAATATTGGTGGTGTAACTTAAAAAAGTAAGTAACCTGGTTGCCTTAAAATATTGAGTTTATTGACATTTTAAGGTGCCCTAGAATAAAAAAATTGAATTAACCTTGCCATAGTGAAATAATAAGAGTTCAGAACATGGACATCACATACTGTGAGTCTCAAACACCATTGCCTCCTAATTCTTATGTAAATCTCGTAAATGAAAATTCAACGGAAAAAAAGTGCTTCTCAACATAAACCCATCCGTGACATAAGCGTTGGGGATCATTTATATGCACACCCCCAACATCTGTCCAAACAAGCCGAATCTACTGATGGTAAACAAGACACTCGAAGATAGCAAAAATGGCTCTCATGACACACGGTTGAGGTTTATTATAATCGGATAACACAACAAAGCGTTCGTCTGTTCGGCCCATTTCAAGCAAGCTTCACTCAGCGTCTTAAACTGAAGAAAGGGGCAACTATATTCCTGCAAGCAGTACGTAGTGATTTATCCACTTATTGACTAGATTCTTAAAAAAATTCTGATTAAATCGAAAGTTTCTTAGAGACCGCATTGTCTGACGCAAGATGCTAGTACAGTAACAATAGGAAACTCCAAGTACCAAACAAAACTAAATAGTGTGTCTAATGACAAAGTTTAATATTATTTTGTATAACAAAATACAACTGTAGATACCGTTCACTCGATCCTTCTAGCAAACATCACCTTTTCCTCCATATAAGTTAAAACGACAGTCAATGGAGATTGCTGAAATGCAGCTTACTTGTTTATTGGTGTTTTCAGATCATCTGCTCGTGTGCATATGGTTGCCAGATTGGACATGTTTAGGTAAAACACTGGATAGTATACGAGTTCTTTTCACAGAAAAGCTCTGTTTGGGGGATTTAATTACTGAAATCTGGCAACCACACGAATGCGAGCTCTTTCTCGCACGCGGATGATCTGACAACACCAATAAACAAGTAAGCTGCATTTTATCAATCTCCGTTTGAGATGTTTTGCTTAGTTTCATTTAGTCGGTCTGTGTTCTGTCAGGACTCACGAGCCGCTTCACTGAACTGCTGTGAGCTGCTGAAATAAGCCAATCAGAGCAGAGCTCAACATTAATATTCATGACTCTTCCAAATAAGGCAAAAACAGAGCATTACATCCTAGGGACAATTTATAGGGTTATAAATGGACCTGTAAAACTGTATCTGGACAATTTTTGCCCTTAAATAAGCCACATACTCTCTATGTAGATATCAGAGAACAATTTAACATATTGTTTCAAATCATTCTAGGGCACCTTTAAATTTTTGTTGATACAATGAAGGACATTGGTTTAATAAATAGAAACTCAAAATATTGTATCTGAACCACATAAAAAATGTAATAAATCCCAAAAATAGCACATTTTGGCATGTTTCACTGCGTTATCACAAAAAAACACACAATTACCCAATATGCTTAAATCTTTTAATAATATTTGAATAAAGGTTGTCAATTCTCAAAAATGTTCTTTGTATTAACTCAAGTTTTAATTTCAATGAATAAGGCAACAAGGCAACCAGGTAACTTATTTTTTTAAATATGTTTTTACAGTGTACAGACTCCACATGATTAATTATATAAACCTTTAATGTAAAAAATGCTTCAATACGTTAATTCTGATCGGCTGAGTTTTCTCACAGTGGACCAGGGTTGTGACTCATTTGCATGAAGTTATACTCTGCTCAACATTGACACATTGCCAATTGTTATAGATGCCACTGTAAATGTCCTGACTCTCATTGTAAATGAATGACTTTGGTCTGTTTGTCGCTGCAAGCTGTATGTGTAAATGACTGTTTATTGTTAATAGCCATGCGTATCATCACCTTTAAAATGATAACTTTCATTAAAAATAAGCTTCTAATTGTTTTTTTCGCTGCAACAAAAAAAGAGAGTGGTGCTAATGTGCTATTGTTTGGATTGCTTTTTTTTTTTTGGTGCAACACAAAATGCAGGTCAGTTCTTATGCATGTTCTGGGAATGTGTGTGTTGCCTTCAGTTTGAGTGATTGAAGCCCACACACCATTACTCCAAGTCTAAGAGGTGAGAGCAAGAGCCGTGAACCTCCGGTCTGACTTGTATGTCACTTCTCATTAAGCCTCGAGACACACACAGATTCTCAAATACAGACGGCAGTGGATTCTAACACATTAGTACTGCAGGAAAGCCATCATTTTATAGTTCTGTTCAACGGCATGTATGTGAAAATACAGATAATTGGGTCAAGGGCAAAATTACAGCATTGAAGAAGAGAAAGATAGTCTTTTCCCTTCGAAAAGAACCAGAGTGAGCCAGAGAAAGAGAGAATATCTCCTCGCATTTCGTTGAATTACCTCAGTGAAGAGTGTCTGAAATAAATACACTTAAAGGTAGTAAATGTATGATTTAAAACATCCAAAAACCTCTAGAACAATGTTATATATTTTGTTGTACTTACATTATCCCAATTGTCTTATTGTTTAAATCTCTTTTTCTTGATTTACCGCAAATACCATGTTTTACAAGTGTCTTGTAGCCACAGAGTGAACGCACAGAGTAGCATTATAACATAACTTTCGGCACACTCAAATGTATCTAATATGATAAAACACAGTTACCCCACATACGCAAGAAGAAGTGGAAGCGTTATCTGCGGCAGAATAAAAGAGCCGTGTGTCACTCATGCTCCTGAGTAGCCCCACCCTGCTTCATACCACAGTAATGTTAATAAATCTTTAATACATTAACTCATATGATTTCTGCCTATAGTCCCATCAGATTCTGTTTACCGGCTGTAGAGGTGAAGACAACAACTCCCATCATTCTACAAAATCAAGGCGTCATCAAGCTACACCTTTGTTTTGAATAAAAGATAGCTGCAAAAAAATACATATTGTGCCTTTAAATATATCTTAGACTTACACAGTGCTCTCAGACTCGTAGTCCCATTTGAATAAATAAATAAATAAATAAATAAATAAATAAAACACCTAGCAAATTGTTTTGTGTTTTTGACTTGTGTATGGTCCTGGTAAACCCTATGTCCTTGTCCTTGTGGGCACACTTTGTGGTCTCTATTAAGAAAACAAGCCTATAAATCATACAGAATTAGTTTTTTTGAAAATGTAAATAAGCAGAAAGTGTTGTGTGATGGGTAGGTTAGATGGGTAGGGGTATAGTTAGTGTGAGGGGATAAAATATACTGTGTGTGTGGGGGGGGGGGGGGGGGGGGCATGTTTTTGTGACATATGAGGACACAAATGTGTATAATGGCATGGGTATGACAGGTATTACAAGGAGAGGGTGAAATATGAGGCCATGTCCCCACTTTTCAAAATACCTATAAATCATACAGGATGAGTTTTTTTTTAGAACGTAAAAATGCAGAATGTTTCCTGTGATGGGTAGGTTTAGGGGTAGGGGCAGTGTAAGGGGATAGAAAATACAGTTAGTACGGTATAAAACCATTACGCCTATGGAATGTTCCTATATGTCACAAAAACAAACATGTGTGTGTGTGTGTGTGTGTGTGTGTGTGTGTGTGTGTGTGTGTGTGTGTGTGTGTGTGTGTGTGTGTGTGTGTGTGTGTGTGTGTGTGTGTGTGTGTGTGTGTGTGTGTGTGTGTGTGTGTGTGTGTGTGGCCTGGTAATCCCTACGTTATGGGGACAAAATGTCCCCACAAAGATGGCAATATCCGAAATCCTTATCCTTGTGGGGACATTTTTAGGTCCCCATGAGGAAAACATCTTATAAATCACACAGAAGGAGTTTTTTTGAGAAAGTAAAAATGCAGAATGTTTCCTGTGATGGGTAGGTTTAGGGGCAGGGGCAGTGTAAGGGGATAGAAAAGGTTTGTACAGTATAAAAACCATTACGCCTATGGAGAGTCCCTGTAAACCACATAGACCAACCATATAGTGTGTGTGTGTGTGTGTGTGTGTGTGTGTGTGTGTGTGTGTGTGTGTGTGTGTGTGTGTGTGTGTGTGTGTGTGTGTGTGTGTGTGTGTGTGTGTGTGTGTGTGTGTGTGTGTGTGTGTTTAATCTGTATTATTCTTTATGTATTGTCTGTATATATTTAGTAAATGTTTGCCTTTAGGAATATTACAGACACTCAACCGTCTTTGTGAGACGGCATAAATAATATCATTATATGTGGTTGCCTAGAACAGCAAGAGACATTATAAAAAGCATGGATACATTTCCACGGACTAATTGAATAATTAAAGCGTCTTCCCAGTTTAGTTAAAACTCTGCACATGCTGACTGGATGTTTGGTAGTGTGGGTGAGAGGGATACGTGCTAGAGCACATGTCTGCATACATGTGAGCCTGGAGCTTTTGATGTCAGTTGAGGGATGTCAGCTCTGTGATGATGGGAGGGGGACTGGAAGAGTACCCTGTCCTGATTACATCAGTTATCACCTCCGCAGACTAGCAAATGTGTGAGAAAATCACTTATCGCCACGTGTGTAAGGGGGTTACCGTGAAAAGAAGACATGCATAGAGTTGCTGTTTCCTCCAACAAGGAGCCATCGTGCATGTTTCTATCACAGGTGATTCTGAAAATGAAAAATTGACACTGCATTAAGTCCTAAAATCTGCAGTTGTCAGAAGGAACCACTAACATGGATCTGTAAGTTTATCTTAAAAATATTTTATTTAATCACATGTGTGAGCTAATTGCATTTTGTTAATTTTATCTTCTGATCATTGCCTCAAACTTATGATGCTGAGTCAAATTACTGAATCAAATCAAAATACATTATATTGCCAGAAGTAGGGGTGGGCGATATCTCGATATTTAAAATATATCGAGATATTTTTTCAACTCGATATGGATTTGGACATATCGTATATATCGATATTTTGTTTATATTAAATTCTGATTCCGCCACTTTGCTTCCCTGTGCTGTGCTCGCTCCCGCTCGCGCGCCTCCCGCCTCATTGCTTTTGTTCCCCCTCCCCTCGCGTGTCGTCTCAGTGCACACGGTGTTACGAGATTTTCGGTTTCTGAGCTTTTCGGTTTCAGTGGGCGGGGCCTACATGAATATTCATGAGTTTCCCGGACGTGAAACTGAGAATTTTAGTTCACGCACATTTGTTACTCAGCATGTTTAATGGATTATCTCAAAAATGGTAAATAATTTCGGCGCGAGATTATGGCTAAACTATTTATCGTTTCAGAACAGTTTATTATTATTATTCGCACGTTTTGTGCAATTGTCCTATTCTACAATTGTCCCTGATGAATGCAGTCATTCACGTGTAATGGTAGAAGCAAACTTCAAGCAGCCTAGTCGAATACATTTAGCAATTTCATTTCGTTGTTATTTTCCTTTGTGCTCTGGTGTCTTTTATCAGATTATGAACTGCCTGTAACAACTGAAATAAACCTGTTTTATTGTATCTGTGGACATTATATTTTTGTAACATATAGCCTACTGATGATGTGTTACCTTTCCCTTTTCATGAGCATAACAATTGAACATTCTCCATGTTCTCTGATTGTGAACTGTCTGCTATGTGGTTAGTCACAGTGCTGAAAAATGTTGCTGATTTTTGTTTTTGTTTTTTCATGTTTACAATTAAAAAATGTATGAATAAAATCATTTTAAAGTTTGAAATTAATTGTTTTACAAACGAATATAAATTTACAAATAAAAATTATGACACGGTGTAAGGTTCCACTTACACTGTGAAACCAAATATTCCAGAACACATATCTGATTTCCAATAGAAGAACAGATAAATAATATGCTTATGAACAGATTATCATTTTATTTATTGTTATACACTTCTGTTAGCTTTAAAACTGTTATCCCTCTGCAAATAATTGAAATAACACCCACAACCATGTCAGTGGCCTAATAAACATTTTGCAACCTATACTGATATTACTCTCTGTCATCTGCTCTTTCTTTGACCATTTCATTGAACCTTTCTTTCAGTTGCACTGCCTGGATGATACACATTGATGATCATTTATATCTGATCTGTTTTGATGCACAACAAACACTAATTTATCAGTCATAAAGTTATAAAGGCCTGGTTTCACAGACAGGGTTTAGATTAACTAGAATTAGGCCTAGTTAAATTAGGAGGATATTTACAATATTTAACTTTTCTGTTAAACCGGATGTGTTTCATTAACATGTAGGTTCTTAATTGGGCTTCATAGAAACACTTTTGACTTTAAATCTTGAAAAATGAAACATCTTTAAACTATTGAATCTATGTTAAAACATTTATGACATTCTGTCATCTTGACTTTTTTAATCACTCTTAAGATTTGCAAGGCAAAAGTTTGGAATCACTATGATTTAAATGCTAACTTTTATTCAGCAAGAAAGGATTCTATTGGTAAACAACAACAAAAAGACAGTAAAGACAAAATGTTACAAATAATTTATATTTAAAATAAATGCTGTTCTTCTAAACTACCTATTCATAAAGAATCCGGAAAACAGCAGCAAAAGCAGCACAACCATTTTCAACTGTGATAGATGTTTCTGGAGCAGAAAATCCCTATATTAGAATGATTTCTGAAGGGTCAGGACTCATGTGACACTGAAGACTGGAGCTCTGCCATCACAAGATAAAAAAATAAAATAAATATAAAGAATACATTTGGTAAAAATATGTTTTAATTTTATTAATCAGATAAATGCAGCCTTTGTGAACATAAAAAAAGAAAGACCTTTGAACAGTATTATTAGCCTAAAGAAAAACAGGCACACTTTTCTCATGACACTTTTAATTCAAATTGTACTTCTGTAGACCTATTAAAGCAACACATTCATGCTTGTGTGTGGTTTTAAGTTATTTGATAAATAAAAATGAACAAGAATTTAAGAACAAATCACACCAGGATAGATTAACTTTTTAGTCCACATAAACAAATACAGGTTTATGGAAAATTATGACAATTATTAAAATACCGTTTTAAAGCATCATGGTACAAAGAAAGGAAAATCACAACGAAATGAAATCAGTAGGCTACGACTAGTTGAAGTTTGCTTAAAGCCTGCAATCTTTTATTCAGGTATAGCTACTACCACTGCACAAAACTTGCTAACTAATAAATATTTCGTAAACGCAATAAACAATTGAAGTTTAGGCATAAATTCGCGCGACATTGAAACGATTTACCTTTTTTTGAAACAATAGATTATATCTGCTGAGATACAAGGAGGAGCAAACTGAAATTCTCAGTTTCACGCGCATGTGCGGGAAACTCATGAATATTCATGTAAGCTCCGCCCACTGAAACCGAAAATCTCAGAAACCAAAAATCTCGTAACACCGGCGGCGTCCGCAACCAGGTGAGGATTAGTTATCATGTTGACAAGCGCGCGCGTTGTTCAGGACTCAGTTAAGAGATCACGTTTTCCTTCTAACACAACTGCTTGCTTAAATTTATAAAGAAATATTAATGTTCATCATAGTTCAAATCGCACGTTTCACCCACAGTCAGGTGATTGACACTGGTGCGAGACGCACTCTCAGTCACAATCATGCCAGTTTATGATTTGTGTCTAACTGATCGCATGGTTTTCGGTTAAAATGTCAAAATGATCGCATATCATCTGAAAACATTTAAAAAGTATTGCAATATCATTACTATGATTATTTTGTCAGCTTTATCACGGGATTATGATGAATAGGTCTATTCACGTTTTAACCAAGAGGGAAAAACGCGACATCCCGGGTGTCCTGAGACACGCGGTGCTCTTCTGTAAGTTGTACTGTATCATATTATCATATAGCCTACCTTCTGACATTCATATTTCGTTCTGTAACTGGAAAAGAAGTGAAATTCAGCTCATGTGTAGCCTACATGACCCGCATGATGAGTTTGAATTTGGTCAAACTCATGACAAACATCACTGTTTGAATTTTGATAAAAATTAACAGGAAATGGTGTTATGACAAAATCAGTTTATTTATATCTCAGTCATGCCCCCATCTTACTGCAAAATGCTTACTGTTTTACTGTTAAGTGTAAAAAAAGGGAGTCTTTGATTCATCTTTTGAAAGCATGAAATAAATGAAAAGAAGGCAATATTATTTATTTTCTTTTACAGTTAAATTATTATTATTTATGTAATCAGGGAGTTTTTTTTTTAAAATGTCGCAAAAGCACTTTGTTCCTACATGAACTGACTACCTCTTTAGGGGGTTATTTTTCCTGTAAAGATATCGAGATATATATCGTATATCGAGATATAGCAAAATATATCGAGATATATTTTTTGGTCCATATCGCCCAGCCCTAGCCAGAAGTATTGGGACACCCATCCAAATAACTGAATTCAGGATTTCCAAACACTTCAATGGGCACAGGTGTATAAAATCAAGCACCTAGGCATGCAGACGCTTCTACAAACATTTGTGAAAGAATGGATCGCTCTCAGGAGCTCAGTGAAGTCAAGCGTGGTACATAAGCCCATTTGTGAAATTTTACACACTACTAAATATTCCACGGTCAACTGTTTGTGGTATTATGGCAAAGTGGAAGCAATAGGGAACAGCAGCCACTCAGCCACGAAGTGGTAGGCCATGTAAAATTACAAAGCAGGGTCAGCGCATGCTGAGGCACACAATGTGCGGAAGTTGCCAACTTTCTGCAGAGTCGATAGCTACAGACCTCCAAACTTCATGAGCACTTCAGAGTTGGCCTTCTTGTCCAACATCAGCGTCTGACCTCACAAATGTGTTTCTAGAAGAATGGTCGAAAAAATCCCATAAACACACTTCTAAACCTTGTGGAAAGCCTTCCCAGAAGAGTTGAAGCTGTTAAAGTTGCAAAGGGTGGACCAACTCCCTATTAAAACCTACAGATTAAGAATGGGATGTCATTAAAGTTCATGTGCATCTAAAGGCAGGCATCCCAGAACTTTTGGAAATATTCTGTAGCTTCTTAAATATTATAAGAGCCTTGCGTGGCATGTTTATAGTAGTCAAGTTTTGTAGTAATGTAGACTGTTACGTCATTAAATGGCTCTCAATTCAGCAAGCTGGTTGTTGTTTAGGTTCACAAACCAGCTCCATTTTGGTCGTAAAGTGGTAAAGGAGAGAAATATTGATTTGACGAGTTCCCATCAACACCTGTTCCATTCCCCTAAGGCACCTCTGGTATACTGTGGTCATTCTAATCTGTAATAGCTGCTCAGCTGTGGTGGACTGCTGGATTACCCAATGAATTACTTTGCACCTTCTGATGGATTGTGGTGTGCTTTGCTCCTCTGGGCTTTCGTTAACAGCTCTGACTCTCCTATCCCTTCCCTCTGATTTCTGTACTTTTATTATGACTAGAAGATGAATGTTGTGGTGGCCTATTACTGTGGTCTGTGCCAATCACATGCGTGTGTGTGTGTGTGTATATATATATATATATATATATATATATATATATATATATATATAGATATAGATAGATAGATAGATAGATAGATAGATAGATAGATAGATAGATAGATAGATACAGACACGCACATATATATATGTATATATATACACCGATCAGGCATAAAATTATGACCACTGACGTGTTGACAAGGGCCAAATTGTGATGGCTAGATGACTATGTTAGAGCATCTCCAGAACTGCAGCTCTTGTGGGGTGTTCCCGGTCTGCAGTGGTCAGGATCTATCAAAAGTGCTCCAAGGAAGGAGCAGTGGTGAACCGGTGACAGGGTCATGGGCGGCCAAGGCTCTTTGATGCACGTGGGGAGCGAAGGCTTGTCCGTGTGGTCCAGGCAAACAGACGAGTTACTGTAGCTCATATTGCTCAATAAGTTAATGCTGGTTTTGACAGAAAGGTGTCAGAATACACATTGTGTTGTGCCCATGCTGAGCTCTGTCCACTGCTGAAAGCGGCAACTGTGGGCACGTGAACATCAGAACTGGACCACGAAGCAATAGAAGAAGATCCATTATGGTCTGATGATGTTTTCTTTTACATCGTAAGGATCGAATGTGCGTCTCTTACCTGGGGAACACATGGCACCAGGATGCACTACGGGAAGAGGCCGTGTGATGCTTTGGGCAATGTTCTGCTGGGAAACCTTGGGTCCTGTCATCCATGCGGATGTTACTTTGAAGCATTGTTGCAGACCATGTACACCCTTTCATGGAAACAGTATTCTCTGATGATTCCCTCTTTCAGCAGGATGATGGGATATATATATAAATATATATATAATTTATTTTATTTTATTTATAATTTATTTATTTTTTACAAATATTATGAATTACGTTTTCTGGTTTAAACTAGTCTTGTCTGCAATAAAAAGGTCAAACACTTTTCAAATAACAATGGAGTGAAATAAGTATTGACATTTTAAAATGTCTTTCTATAAATGTGCTTTACTTCACACTAATTTGCAGCACTTTCCTGGTTAGGCTTTTACTAAGAACCTAAAAGCCCCAAAAATTATAAAAAATATATAGTATAAATAATAATAGTCATATATATATATTTTAATTAACAACATGCTCATCATAGAAGAAGTATACTAGTCCTTGTATGTATTGCACTTTTACATGTTAATATTTTTGGATAAACTAATGTATACAGCTCAAAAATGAGCATCATGTCACCTTTCAAACAAAGCCAGTCACAGACCACAGGCACTTCTCACCATTCATCTTCCAGTCATTTTTTAAATTGAATTTAAAAGACATTTTCAAATAGTTTCGTTTTGTGGATAGCCTTATTTAACCTAGGTGTTTAAATGGTTGCGTTCATTTGGAACCTTCCCAGGACAAAGATCACGGCAGGACGTGGGTTAGGCTGAGTTAACAGGCTTATTATATTTAAATGATTCAAGCAAGACCCATTTGCCAATTCAAGCAAAGCATAACCAACTCCCAGTCAGAACTGAGTGGTTCCCATATTTTTGGCCTAAATGATTTCATTTTATGAATCCCTTGTCTCACCACAATGTACTGTCTGTTCGTTGACCTTCTTCTCAAAGTCTTCCTCTTGCATATTCATATGCACAGTGACATTAGCATTGCAGCTATGAAATATGTATGCTGTATGAAGCTTAGAGCGCAAAGGCTGCCCTTTCACATCCAGAGTCACCGGGGAGGGAGGCGAAGGAGTGTTTCTTGAAAAGTTTGGAGACTTTTTGTAAAGCTTTTGTGTCAGAATCTTGTGGGAAAGCCAAGTAGTTCCAGACTTCGTAATAGAAAAAGTGGGGGAGAAAGGAGGGTGAGCAGCTCAGGGCAGACTGCACTGTCTCTATGCCAGCTAACACTTTAGAAAGCCATTTAAGTTCCAAACTCACACTGGGATTTGTGAACTGGATTAGACTGAAACTAAACTAGATATATACACCCAGACTGATTTAGAGCTTGATATGAATCAGATTTGAAGCCTGGATTCTGTCAAACCCATTCAGACTGATAAGTGGATTTACACTGTATCTCTCTATTATACATCTCTTCTTCTTTTTTTCTTTTTTTCCTTCTTTTTTACAGTACCTCGGACTTAGTTAAGTTAAGGCTATTTTAATAATTGGGTTAAGATGCTCATTTTGTTGTCTAAATTAATTAAAAATATACACTCAATGTATTTGTTTATTTATTGGTTGAGCTAAGATGCTCATCTTGTTGTCTAATTAATAAATAAAAATACATTAATATTTATTTATTGGGCTAAGATGCTAAATTTGTAGTCTAAATAATTCATTCAAAAATACAATACTATTTATTTATTTATTTATACTCATTTTTTGTCTAATTAATTCCAAAATACATAAATATGTATTTATTTATGCTAGTGTTGTTGTCTATTTAATTAATTTTAAAATGCATTTGTTTATTTATTTATTTATTTATTTATTTATTTATTTATTTGTTTGTTTGTTTGTTTGTTTGTTTGTTTGTTTATTTATTTATTTATTTATTTATTTATTTGTTTGGCTATGGTGCTAATTTTGCTGTCCAAATAATAAATTAAAAACACATTACTATTTATTTATTTATGCTAATTTTGTTTTCTATTTAATTAATTTAAAACAAAATTTATTTATTTATTTATTTATTTGTTTGTTTATTTGTTTGTTTGTTTGTTTGTTTGTTTGTTTATTTATTTATTTATTTATTGATTTATTGATTTATTGATTTATTTATTTATTTATTTATTTATTGATTTATTGATTTATTGATTTGGGCTAAGATTCTCATTTTGTTGTCTAATTAAGTAATTAAAAATACATTAATATTTATTTATTTATTGCATGGTTGGTTGGTTGGGCTAAAATGCTCATTTTGCTGTCTAATTAATTAATTTAAAAATACATAAAAATCTTTTTTTTTTTTTTTTATATATTATTACATTTTGGGGGTGTTACACCATATTTTACAGCCTGTATTAATCTGGCCTTTTCATGAAATGGTAATCTTTTAAGAGTCTTATTGACTTTGATAGACAGTTATGAGGGTCTGTAGGGGTCGTCTCTATGATATAATTTCCTGTTTCATGTTTTTTTCTTCCTACAAACTGGTTAAAGTGGATGACTTTTTCTGGGTAACATTTTTTTTTTTTTAAATATTAAGGTTTAATATAATTTAAAATCAATATATTTAATATGAATGAATTAATTTGTATAATCCTGCCGTTTTGACTTCATGCCCCTCAAATAATATCACCATGAATTTTAATTCAGATATTATATTTCATGCTCATCATAAAAGAGGTGTTCCAGGTCAATATATGAGTCACATTTTTAATGTGAATAAATTAATCAATCCGGGGGTATGTCATTTACCCAATTAACATAATCAGATTAATAACTGTGTAAGTCTGAGGCCCTGAGAAAAAGAAGGATAGAGGTTTGAAGAGGATGGAGAAATGAAACAGAAAAAATGAGGAGTGAGGAAGAATATGAGAAATAATGCAAGAGATCAATTAGTGGACCAAAATGAGGACACAAATGTGTATAATGACATAGGTATGACAGGTATTACAAGGAGAGGGAAATATGAGGACATTGGCCATGTCCCCACTTTTCAAAAGGCTTTCATACTAGTTTAATACAGTAAAAATGCAGAATGTTTCCTGTGATGGGTAGGTTTAGGGCCAGGGGCAGTGTAAGGGGATAGAAAATACAGTTTGTACAGTATAAAAACCATTACGCCTATGGAATGTCCCCATATGACACAAAAACAAACATGTTTGTGTATGTGTGTGTGTGTGTGTGCGTCGCCTCTGATTCTCTGCAATGGGGTCAGTGAGAGGATGATGAGGGTGACAGCAGGTCACCACACTGCATCATGGGAAGGTGTGTGTCTATGTGTGGGAGTGTTTTATTACAGCATAAAGTCACCTTGAATGTGTTTTATGTGTGTGTGTTGTACTGTACAGTTTAGCTGCATGAGCTCTCATCATTATAATATAATGACACACACACATACGCAGAAAAGCATGCAGATGCACAGCTGGTGTTAATAACGGCGCTACCACACAACGACAGTCACTGGATGAGCTGATTCTCAGAAATCTTATCCAACTGGTTTAGTTGTTTGGAGGAAGTGGATATTAGGTTGACCACTAAAATAGACAATCTGCAGCGATTTATCCATAAAAGCGGATTTTATTGTACACGCAAACACGCTTATACATTTTTGATGGGATAAAACAGCGTACCAAATGAAGTTGGCCGGGATGTGCTGTCAAGTCTGCATTTCCCTCGTGGGCACCGCTGGTTGGTCCACGCACTGAAGGTGATCTTAGGTTTTACTATCCTTGTGGGGACGTTTTAGTCCCCACAATGTAGGCTAATATAACCCTGTTCAAACACACATACACACAATCACATATGCACACGGACATAAATGTTTCCACACTTCACATACTGATTCAAAGGGTTTGGGCCAGTAAGATTTTATTATTATTATATTATATTATTTCTAAAGAAATGCAACACGGTCTCATTCCCAACCCGTATTTACGCTTGTGTCACATTTTAAAGCACGGGATACCCCTTTAGTGTCATTTTTCGACCAGCAGGGTTCTCCATTCATTTAAATGAGAAACCTATGGCGTCATACACAGACACGTTGGGCATATCATCATAATGAAATGAAATATATCGGGTTATGATTTTGCCATTATGACTAATTTGAGTATATTTGTATCTACATTTATTTTTATTTACGCTAGTTAGACACGTTTTAACATGTAACTCTATCCCATTCCTAAACTTACCCATTTGTGTATTATATGATATAAAACACGATATAACGGGCAGATATATATGACTGCATGCTCAATTTATTCAGAAAGTAAAATTATTCCAGGTGTTCCAAAGACAAACGGTTGATTTGTGTGAAGGAAATCCCAAAAGCGATCAGCATCTCCACCCGCCGAAGATCATGCACAGATACATTTTTTAAAAATTGCCACCCGAAGAAACATTACATCAGATTTCATAGTGAAATTCTATTGGCTCTCGTATGTCTTGTGAGCAATTGCATAATTAATTCAGCACAGATTGTGAAACATCATTGGCTAAATCATTTGTGTGTATCATTTGAATGAGATATGAATGAGTGCGTTCCCAGAGTGGCAGGATCATAATTTCAGCGATTAAAACATTAAAGGTGCACTGCAACTTTCCGTCCACTGGAGGGCGCCTATTCAAAACAAATGTGTAGTTTGATGACGCAAAGTTTGAGCGCAGCATCTTGGGACATGTGGTCTTCACCTCACAGCCGGTGGAAAATAGGACTCGGGCAGAAATCATGTTCATGGTTGCGGTTATTAACGTTACTGTAGTGTAAAGCAGAGCAGGACCGAGTGTTGAGGAGCTGAGCACGGCCGCTTGAGCAATTGTTACACAAACAAACAGCTCACGAGTACCGGGACTTTTATTATGACGGGACGGGACACATTCGCCGGGCGCCTGCACTGATCCGGTCTTTCGGTTATGATTATGAGGTAAAGCAGCTCTGTTTATAATATTAGATACATGTAAGTGTGTTGAAAATGATGTTATGACGTTACTCCGTGTGTTCACTTGTTCACACTGCTAAGAGTAAAGCGCTCCTGCCGAATAAAACCCGAAACCGAGGGTAGCGCAGATATGACACGATTGACAGGTGACTTCCTCAAACGCTATGCTGAAACGTCCCGGTCCTTAGTTAAAATAGCAATTTTCTCACAATTTACAAATAGTTGGAAACATTTGGGATATTGTAGGTACTCAACTGAACAAAATATATAACACCGGCCTAGTGGTTTTTAGATATTTTACTGCAAAAATACTACATAGCGCACCTTTAAGATCAACTCTGTTCTTTACATGAAGATATCACTTCAAAAGACTTGGAATACAACATGTTTTGGTCAGTTTTTGCAATAAACACTGTACCTGTGACCTGTACTATGTGTTTTATGTTTTTGAGAAGTCATTTTAGGGTAGGAGTTGGGTTAGTTGTTTCAAAATATAAAAGTAGCCACATATTCATAAAATCATGTTTTTTTTTACAAATTCAAAGAACTGCATCTCAATCTGATGCATTAAGCAAATAATTGAAATGATTTGAGCACCCTGCTCGTTAAAAAGTGACGCAGAGGGGTTCTGACCGCATCAATATGTGACGAGTTGGGAGTGAGACCATATTACGAAATATAACACTTTAGGGTCCAATTCTCACTATGAACTATTTGCCAATTAGCATGCATATCACTAGGATGTTGGCTGTTTGTTAGTGTCAGAACGATAAGGCTTGAAGACCAGTTATATAGTATTTATTAGAAACCAATAAATAAACAGATAAAAACTCCAACAACAGCTCATTAGTTGAACATTAGTTGATCATCCCACAATACCCACCATACGCCAGATGTGGGCCAGTTCTGCTTCATGCGTTTTGTTCATGGCTGACATGCGGCGTTGTTATAGCTTGATTGTGGCCTAAATCTGACAAACGGGAGCGGACCGCCCAAGTGCCATCATTCCATGCGGGTAGTGGGCCAGATGAAAGTGTCAAGTGTGGGCCGGATCTGGGCCAGAGCAATTTTGCTATCTGGGACCTGAGGAACTCCTCTACAAAATATTCCACTGGACGACCATCTTGATAAATGGAGCATAGTTTCTCCTCTGTCCGGCTACTTTGTGTCAGGTAGGCTAATCCATACCTTTCAATGCTATTGTTATTGTGTTCTATCACACCTAGGGATGCAGTGAATTTTCGGCCACCGAAAATGGCCCAAAAGCGCGTTTTCGGTTTTCGGCCGAAAGACTTTTATCACCGAAACAATATGGCCGAAATGTTGTGATGACACAAACAGACACCACGACCTGCATGTGCTTTTCTAAAGCAACATGTCTGTGGACTGCGGTGTGGACGTATGGTTCATCTCACATCTGATGACGCATCTATTATATGGGTTGTAACTTGAAAATGATGCTTTGTTTAACTGTTAATAGATGCACATAAGGGTTTCTCAGTGATTCACTACAACAACAGCGATAATAAAAGGAAAACGGGGCAAACGTTCTCTCTTTGTAAACTTTGTTCAATGCATGCGAGTGCTGCCGTATGTTCGAATATGACCAGTGGTTTTCGCCATCATCATCACCCATAGGGTGTAGAGCCAGAAGACGTGAATGAGATCTCACGCGTTGTGAGAACATCTGTCTCTGTGCAATCCTCCGAGAGCGAGGATTTGAGTTCTCTTTCAAGTCTTGCGCTTAAATGGACAAACTCACACAAGAAGTACGTCAACATGTCCATCTTAATGAGTATCCTCCTAGCAGACAGTCTGAATATGCCATAAGTGAACTTTATACAGTCGAGAAAGACATCAGGTATGTAGTATTCATTAGAAGCCAAGAAGCAAACAGAGATAATCCCAATAAATAAACAAAGAGAAAATCCAGGTAGCAACGGTGACACAAGACAAAGACTAGAAGCTGAGGGTATAAATACACACTGGCAAACGGAAGAGCTGAAGTTAATTAACAAGACACATCTGAACAGAATATTTAAATCAATCAGTAACTGTAGACACAAACTGGCAGGGAATAGAGGAGAACTGAACCAAATAACAAACTAACAGCTAGGACAGAACAGGAAAGCTAAAGCAAACAATACAAAACGTGAACAGACAGAAACTCTGACAATTAGTACTTCTAAAGCACATAATAATGCCTTATTCTGCATGACCATATTCCTCTCTTGTCAACATTAGAGCCTGGTGTGAGCGCAGCAGATGCTCTTCTGTGGTGAAGGCGTGCGCTGAATATCACGTCATAAGGACACACACTGAAAAGTAATCGGGTCAGGTCGTTTACATGGTGAAATGTTTCGTTTGATCGGTTCATGAAAAGATTTATCCCACCCCTCTGAAACCGATTACTATTTTAATTGTTATATGAAGCATTTAATTTGGATTGAACTTTTAAACCGATTACAGTGGTCGTGTAACACATCTATAGACTGTTAAAAAATGCGCTTTAAAAAACGGAGAGTTTAATTATAGTTCGATTACGGATATTTCTCGACATGTTCAAATGCATATTCGAATATCTAATAAAAAGTGACAACCCTAATCGTTAGATATCAAATGTAACAATGCAATATTATCACATATAAAAAAACATTTTTACTTATTCCTGTCAGATCCAGAAGCCACAGCATCGTTTTTTAATCTCATCCTGTCTGCAAATCCAGTCTCTTGTTGACAAACGATTCCGGTGAAATAAACGAACAAATTTAATGTCTTTAACCACGTGAATTGGAGCTTCATTTAAAAAAAAAAGTTCAACCATGCATTGCTAATATTGAATCAGAAGGAAGCTCATGGCATGTTTGAAAAATGCTTATTGCTTGGAAGTTCGATCGGTTTAGCTCCACGTATGCCTGTTATTTGTCACGTCAGTGGGCGGGGCTGCAGATTTAAGCATTGGTCTTGAGGCAGCGTTTCACACACTCTGACAACACAGGAGAACATTCACAGATCGATCGTTCGCTGAGCCAGCTGTTAATTAAAGCTTTTCTTTGACTAACCACAAAGTTTTCAGCTCTGAAACGTACAGGATATTCTTACTATGACTTTTATATATCAAAAGCGCAAGGGAAAGTTGATTTCTCAATTTAATGACAATTAATTTTGAAATACAATACTTTTTATAATAACAATATTTAAAATAAACAATTGCAGTTTTTTAAATTAAAAAAAATTAAATATGATAAAGATATATCTCAGTAATTAGGTGTTTTTCTTGTGTATTGTGTCTGTATGATTTGTATGAATACATATTTGTATTATGCATTTTATCTGTCATATCTTAGCCTTTTATGGTAAAATGTATTTATTGTTGTTCTTTAGGATGTGCCTTTTATTACTACAAAAGCTAGAGATAAAATATTTATTTTCAGAGGATGAGCTGTTAAAACTGCCTTGTCTTAATCACACAAGCACATACACACGCAAACACTATGACGCAGCCTTTCTTGAGAAAATTAAACAAAACTACAGCAAGCATAGACAAAAAAATATCTATGGCCAGTTTTGTGCAGGTAACCCCCATCCACACAAACATCGTGCAAAGATAAGACCAGCAGATCTTCTCTGACTGGTGCCGTTGGATGGGTGTGGGCCTCTGGGAAGTGAAAAGCAGCTTTATTGAAGTGTTTAGGATTCTTAAAGCACTTTGTTCAGGGTTATGTACAAGGATTTCTCAGGGGCATGTCATAGCTTGCCACACACTGCTAGTGTATTTTCATGCACTGTGCATTTGTATGTTGTAATAGATGGCCATGTTATTTTGTCATTGTTTATTATACATAGAATGTATTGTAATGTATTTATCTATACATTATCAAGTTAATATTGTGTGTGTGTGTGTGTGTGTGTGTGTGTGTGTGTGTGTGTGTGTGTGTGTGTGTGTGTGTGTGTGTGTGTGTGTGTGTGTGTATGCAAACCAGTTCCCGGCCCCACCAGAGCAGGTTGGGGCAGTTCTCATGTTTACCTGCCTACCGTTTTAACTCTGCCTCTTCTCTCTCACTTCCTGTATCAGGTATGTGGATGTGTGCGTCAGGAGTTGGCGTCCCGGAGCATGATAGGATGGCCGGGGGGGCCCTGGACTGAAATATCTACTTGAAGACCACCAGGACAATTTCCAGAGCATACCGGAGCTAATATCAAACATCAGGCAAATTTTTAACTTGTTGCCACTGGGACAAAGTCCTTTTATTTTCTCTTTGACTTTCTCTCATTCACTCTCCCCTTCTCATTTTCCCTCTGCCGGAGCGGTTGGATTACCTGTTCAGGTAAGCTGGAGAACTACACCGGTCTTATTATATATTTACTCAAGGCATTTTGTTTGTAGCTTTCACTTGATACTGATTTTTGTTTGGTAAGCTTGTACTTGTTGACTCAGCACAGCTGTGGAGAAACTTTCTTTGTGTAGAAAGCAACATGAACCCTTTGCAGTCATAATGCCTGAGAAAATGTGTGTGTGTATTTGCCCACATGCAGGTGTCGATGCTCATATATTTGTTGTGTAAACACCTTAACTCAGATTAATCATCAACATCATTATTCTCTGGTTAGAGGAAGTTTGTATCAGCAGTTTTTCCACCAGCTGTTTAGCTGGGGAAAACAACAGCATGTCACCTGTCAGTATGGGTGCTTGTGTGTGTATTTGTGTGTGTTACGCTGAAATAGGAAATTGTAGTCTTATGCTGTGTTTGCTGTTAGCTCACATATTTATTGAATTTTACTATATATGGTATAACTGCTAGGTTCTGTCTGTGTTTTTAATTAGCGATATGACATTATATGGAGTGTAAACCATAAATTCGTACAAACTTATAGTAATGTATCCATAATTGTGATTTATAATTGTATTTAAAAAAAATGCGCATATATATATATATATATATATATATATATATATATATATATATATATATATATATATATATATATATATATATATATATATATATATATATATATATATATATATATATATATATGCACTCACCTAAAGGAATTAGGAACACCTGATCAGTTTCTCATTAATGCAATTATCTAATCAACCAATCACATGGCAGTTGCTTCAATGCATTTCGGGGTGTGGTCCTGATCAAGACAATCTCCAATCAATGAACTCCAAACTGAAGGCCAGAACGGGAAAAAAAGGTGATTTAAGCAATTTTGAGCGTGGCATGGTTGTTGGTGCCAGACGGGCCGGTCTGAGTATTTCACAATCTGCTCAGTTACTGGGATTTTCACACACAACCATTTCTAGGGTTTACAAAGAATGGTGTGAAAATGGAAAAACATCCAGTATGTGGCAGTCCTGTGGGCGACAATTCCTTGTTGATGCTAGAGGTCAGAGGAGAATGGGCCGACTGATTCAAGGTGATAGAAGAGCAACTTTGACTGAAATAACCACTCGTTACAACCGAGGTATGCAGCAAAGCATTTGTGAAGCCACAACATGCACAACCTTGAGGCGGATGAGCTACAACAGCAGAAGACCCCACCGGGTACCACTCATCTCCACTACAAATAGGAAAAAGAGTCTACAATTTGCGCGAGCTAACCAAAATTGGACAGTTGAAGACTGGAAAAATGTTGCCTGGTCTGATGAGTCTCGATTTCTGTTGACACATTCAGATGGAAGAGTCAGAATTTGGCATAAACAGAATGAGAACATGGACCCATCATGCCTCGTTACCACTGTGCAGGCTGGTGGTGGTGTAATGGTGTGGGGGATGTTTTCTCGGCACACTTTAGGTCCCTTAGTACCAATCGGGCATTGTTTAAATGCCACGACCTACCTGAGCATTGTTTCTGACCATGTCCATCCCTTTATGACCACCATGCACTCATCCTCTGATGGCTACTTCCAACAGGATAATGCACCAGGTCACAAAGCTTGAATCATTTCAAATTGGTTTCTTTAACATGACAATGAGTTCACTGTACTAAAATGGCCCCCACAGTCCCCAGATCTCAACCCAATAGAGCATCTTTGGGATGTGGTGGAACTGGAGCTTCATGTCACGTAGAATTAAGGCAGTTCTGAAGGCAAAAGTGGGCCAAAACAGTATTAGTATGGTGTTCCTAATAATCCTTTAGGTGTGTGTACACACACACACACACACACACACACACACACACACACACACACACACACACACACACACACACACACACACACACACACACAAATGTTCAATAACTGATTTGTTCAATTTTTACTATAATTGTTGTATACTACATAACCTGTTATTTAATTAAAAATATATTTAAAAATGAATTAGAATAATAAAAACGTATTTTAAAACCCCACTGTATATAACATGATAAAACATTAGTGGAACAAAAGAGTGCCCGAGAAGGTATCTGAGAAAAAAGCTTAAATGAAAAGAATGAAAGCGTGCTGGAGGAGAGGTGAGTTAAAGAGGAAGAAGGCTTGATACAGAAATCCATAGGGTGGGGGTGAGCCATACATTTACATACGAACACTTATGTAACTCTCCCCATGCTATGCTGGAAGACTCTCTGGTGCGAATTCTGATGATGCTCTCCGACATGCCAGAGACATGTAGCCTCATTTATCAAATGGTCTGTTTATCCATATATTTTCTTTTCTTTTTGTAATAATTTTCTTTATGCACTCACTCAGAACGCCCACTTCTATCACCTTGTGAGTTTTATTTATTGTGTGTAGCTGTGCTCATTTATATCAATAATCTCCACTAAATAGTTATTATGTATGCATTATGGCTTTGTTGCATTATTAATTAGCTATATGATTCAACAGTTGAAAGTTTAATCAAAGGGGAGCCTCAAAGCTTCCTGTCAGGGCCTAAAGAGATTGAGGTATGCGGTGGAATTTTCTCTAACATGTCTGAACAAAGTGTGGTGAAGTAAAAGACAGATCCACAGCATGGCTGAGAGCGAGAGATCCACCCTGCTGCCTGTTTTCCCAGAGGACTGCTTTTGTAAAGCATGTCTATCAATTCTGTTATGTCAGAAACACAGGTGCTATCACAAAGCTGAGATTATTATTAGGGAAAAAAGCCATATGGAAGCATTTTTCACTATAGTGGTCTCAGACGTTTGGACCCCACTTTATATTTGTGTTTCTGCGTTTGCATTAATTCCTTCAGTGGTGCATTATTGTGCATGTATGATGGGAAAGTGTGTTTGCCTGTGCTGATAAAAATGCTGACACACAACACAAAAGACAATTTTTAACTGGAGCTTTTAAAGAACAGGCTGATTAGGCACAACATTACACCAGGATTGAACTTTCTGTGTATGTGTGTGTATTCTTCCATAAAACCATTTATTGAAGGATATTTTCAGCATTTTCAGTCATTAAACATTGATCCCCCTGGATTTAAGATCAAAATGTTTTGTATGTGTGTGTAGCTTGGCTGATTGTGCAGCTGAATGTCATTAACAACACCCTCTACGTTTAGTACACCATTGCTTTCCTCTGGACCAAAGGTCACTTAAGAAACAATATTACCTCCCTAGAGAAAATATTAGAGAAAATAGACAGGAGAGTGAAATGAAACAAGCAACTATTGTGTCCTGCCATTCAATAGAAGTGCCTTTGAATAAGACAAAAGAAAATGGAAAAATTTAAATTGAATAAGAGCCGCGAGGTAAAAGTGTGTGTGTGTGTGTGTGTGTGTGTGTGTGTGTGTGTATGTGTGTGTGTGTGTGTGTGTGTGTGTGTGTGTGTGTAATACAACGCAGAAGCATACTCCAGCCATATCGTCACTCTGAAGGATCATTAAAGAGATGATGATTTACGGAGAACACAGGGTTGCCAGGTATAACTTTGTCCTTGGGCATACTCCTTTATGGGTGGGAGTGTGTGCGTGTCCTTATATAGTTCTGGTTAAGCTCAGATCAGATTACAGCGTGGTAGACAATAAAGCTATTCTCATGCATTCACCTGTAGTTCACTGTCGTTCAAGGGTTTCCTCTTCGAATCAACAGTGGGCGACTTTACAAAATCAGCCATTTTGAAACACAGAGAGATGGAGAGAGACTGTGAGAGAGTTTACTAAATGTATTCAGAGGAGCGACTGTGCTCGGTGAGACACCCCAAACTAAATTTTGTGGCTATGATAATATTGCACTCCCATTGCGTCTCTACAATCTCTCCACGTGAATTGGTTGTGTGTATTACAACAGGTGGGGTGAGGCACTCAGTCTTGTGCAAGGACATCCTGACCACAGGACTTATTTTAAAAGATAAAGTGTAAAATGAATATTTTCTCATTATTTACTCACCCGCATGTTGTTCCAAACCAGTACGCTATTATTTTTCCTGTAGAACATTTGTTAATTTAGCATACAAGGACAGTTTATAGAGAGAAACAGCTGTAAATTGTAAATTCTGTCATCATTTACTCACCCTCAATTTGTTCCAAACGTGTAAGAATTTCTTTCTTCTGCTGAACACAAAAGAAGATATTTGGCAGATCTCGGCCATCGACTACCATAGTGGGGGGAATAATTCTTCCAAATATCATCCTATGTGTTCAGCAGAACAAAGCAATTTAAACAGGTTTGAAACAAGTTGAGTGTGACTAAATGATGACAGAATTTTGGGTGAACTATTCCTATAAGCTCAAAAAAGTATAATAAAGCACCATAAAGATATCATAACAGTAGTCCATTTTCATGTTTCATAGAAAAAGATCAAGTTACTGGTTTAGAATGACATGAAGGGAAGTAAATAAAGTAAGTAATAAAATCGCTTGAGTCACTTGAGGGTATAAACTAGTGCTTTAAGCTAAAGGAATCTATGTGAACTCTACTTATAAAGACACACACAAAGACAAATCTTAGCCAAAATATCAAATAACAGGCTCACATCACGCCAAATTCTAGTTCTGAAACAGCTGCTGAACCTCAATACTGAAACTTCTGGAAACATCCAGAGTAATGCTAGCAAAATGGCTGTTTTCTGTGTGACATGCTAAATTTACTGTAAAACTTCAAATGTATGGGCCAGATTTACTAAACAGGACAAATTAGTTTGAGAGCGCAATTCCAAACCAGTGCTGGTGGGAGTGGAAAGTTCTGCTCGGGATCTACTGACAACGCACAAAATAATGAACACAGACGCAGCCGGATCATTTCCATAACAACCGACATAGTTTTACTATGGAAAACAAAATCTACCAAGAGCAGCCCAAATTAGTGTCTGGTTGAAGACTTTTTTTGGTTGGTAAATAATGGCGCAAATACCAGTGATTTGACGAGTGCAAACCTTCATTTAAATACTCACCTCCCATAAATGTTGTGTTTCAAAAGCCCCTTTCACACTGCACGTCGGACCCGCAATATTCCCGGAACATTGCGGGGTCGCCTTCTGTGTGAAAGCAACCACGTCCCGGAATTGATTACTGAATTGAACCCGGGTCGGGGACCTAGTAACATTGCGGGGTTCGACCCGGGACGAGCGCTGTGTGAACAAAAGCCAAAACTAACGCCGCAACGTGTACGTAGTTATCGTGCGACTCCTAGAGCTTGTTTTTTCAATAATACAACCCTGCTGTGCCAGAAGAGCTAGTCGGTGTTTTAAACGCAGAGAGTGTTCGTATACAAAAGAAACTAAAATTAAGCAAGCAGAAATGTGCGCAAACTGGACACAAGTCGAGACTACGGAGCTCCTTACTATCTGCGCTGAAGCTGAGATCGCTCGCCGTTATACGTCACATTCGGATGTCACGTGTCAACGTGTCAATGGATGTTGTGTGTTAAAGCGCACATATATTATGGTATTTCGCTGGCAGTGTGAATGGACCAAATCTAGCAGCCCGGGAACAAATGCCGGGTCGCATTATCCGTGTATTTGCCGGAATCGCAGTGTGAAAGGGGCTAAAGGGAAACTCCTATGCATATGCAATAAGGTCAGCCACAGATATAACCCTGTCCATGCCTTTTCAGCGCTCATTTTTTTACCGCGTGTATTTAGTAAATCCTGACAGTAGTTTTTTAACATCAAAAAAAAGGGTTTGCGCTGGCGCAAGCTGTTGGTACATCTGGCCCTATATCTTTTTCTTTCTCTACAACTGGGTTTATTAAGAATCTCAGGTGCAATATTGATATTTCTGTTGCCAGTGGAATATAAAATGAGATTTGGATCAGTTTGATATTCATCCTTCTGCCAACTCAGGGAATTAAAAATAGAGGTAGAGCGATGAGGAATGGGCAGATCATTTCTGCTGGCCTCTTTTTTTGCTAAACTGTGTCTTTGGGTGTGTGCAACCAGCCTTTCCAGCAAACACAGCCAACAAGATTATCATGTGGACACACCTATTTGCCATGAATGACAGCTCATTTCTTTGCTCCTCCTGTACAGGTGGATGGCTCAAAACGCAACCTGACACAACAAAGCCCTACAAAGGATCAGTAGCATTTTGACCTTCGACGCCATACCTACCATTACGCAATGAGTGATCAGGAAGAGGCGGGCGCTATGGCCATGCCGGTTGGGGGTGCAACAGGAGTCAGTCCCACCTCCCCTCCTCTAAATCTATGCCATGTCTGTGGACAGCGGCACCTTCAGGAGGAGAACCACGAATATACCTACAAAGAGGAGGTGGACGATGACCTCATGTGCCACATCTGCCTTCAGCCTTTGATCCGGCCCCTGGACACCCCGTGTGGACACACCTACTGCCAAGAGTGTTTGACAAACTTCCTACTGGAGAGCGACTTCTGTCCGGTGGATCGCACTCCACTGATGCTGCAGTCCTGCCGCAAGTCCAGCCTGCTGGTCCACAAGCTGCTGGATAAACTGATGGTGTCCTGCCCCTTTACCGAACATTGCACCGAAGTGCTGTCGAGGGGAGAAATGGAGGGACACATCAGGAGCCGGTGAGGAAATCGCCTTCAGAGCTGTTTTTGATGTGATTGTAGTGGTCTTAACAAGATTCGAGCTTCATGATAAAATTTAGGATGATGGTATATAGCTTTAGAAGACGCACAATGCAATTTAGCCAAGTAGGACACATCTTTCGTTGGTCCTGGAGCAATATTGCCTTCAAACAATCATCACCCTAATACTACCAGGGGCGTAGCAACCATTATAACTGTTTTTGAGAAGAAGAAAAAATCATAGTTTTATTTACCCTGGTAGCAGTATGAAGGAAGAAACTGTAGCTAGCAGAAGCCAAACCGTTACATTGATGCAAAGAGTAAGCGGCCATCTTACTATGGGAAACACCTATTTACTTTTCAGCAAATCAATTAGGACCCAGTCTAATGAATATTATGTAATGTTACTTAATTAATATTCATGATCCAAGCTGCTCCCAAGGGTGTGTCTCATTCATCTCACTAGACCCCTAGTCAGGGCACTGATTAGGACATAAGTCAATGGGCTGACTCCCTGATCAGTGCCCTGACTACTGAACTAGTGAGATGATTGAGACGCTCCCCAAGTGTTATTTCAGATCCTTCTACAGGTGCGGTCACATTTCTCATTGGTCAGCAACATTTCGTAATTGAAAAAAAGCGGTTCCAGATGTTACAAAATACAATGAGATATTGGAATAATGACGTTGAAATGAAGATCGAAAGCTATTATGCAAGCAAACAAACCAACCCTAAATAACTACGTTACAAAGAGCCTCTTTTTATTGATAATTTTATAATTGTCCATTGTGGATCTTCTGTTTTGCATTGTTGGTAAGTTACGAGACTCTGCCTGCAGATTTGCATAGGGACAATTATTAGCCAACGGGAGTTTATCTGGCTAAACTCTTCATCAAACTGATTCCCATTGAAATAACTGGATAACGCCCAATGACATTTGGCCAAGCGACCGCATCTTAATGCTTACACCCAGATGGAATTGTGATAAAAATACTGGTAAGGGTGATAATTATGATGTTTAAACCCATAACCCCCCACCCCCCAAAAAAGAATGTTCTTCAGTGTCCAGGACCAGTATAGGATATAGGTGTAGACCCCAACATTTTAGTCTTTGATTGACATTTTCAGTAAGGACACCTTTTTAGATGAATGTTTGGGAAAAGCAATTCAAGGTTTTGAACTGCATAAGCAAGTTTTGAATTGCTGAACGTGACTAATGTATTGAGTTCACACTTCTCATTGGCATTCATAAGCAGCTCTTTATTCATTGTCATTCATAAAAGACTCTTGTCAGTGATTCGCCTCAGTAGATGACATGTGTCGAGTATGTGTTTGTTTGTTTGTTTGGTTAGAGGATTCTTTTGTTCTCCTCTCCTCAGAGGTAGCAACTCCACAGTGACCTCTGTTTAACCGACTAAGATATCTTCCACCTCAGTGCCTTTGGGGACGTTATGCTAAGTAATGCTTTTTATTGGATCTCTCCCGCACTCTCCCCATTTTCAGGATGGTGGAGTCTCTTTCGTTCCTGTGAACTGTTTCTGAATCATTAGTGCTCCACAAGCCTGAGGGCCTCAAATGAAATTAATTGCATTTTGTTTCTGTCGTTAATGGAAAGTTTCCCTCTCATTTAAAATTCCACTTACGGAAACATAATCAACTTGCCCTTTTCTCCATTCAACCGAAAAACCCACACTTGCTTCTTTCCATACTATTCCTCCACTCCCCTCCCACATCTCCTTCTTTTATACTGAGCTATTGGGCTGTCAGTTCATCTTTCTTTGTCTTTCCTCTCTCTTCTTTCTTCAATGTGGTCTGGAAGCCAGTGGTCTTAGTTGGTCCTGGACTGTAAAGTTGGACATCATTCAAAATGGGACGGGACTTAAGAGGAACAAGCACTTGTGAGGATCCGCCAAAGAGACTCTCCATGTAAGAATAGGCTTCCAATCTTTTGTACAGAGCTCCTCTTGAATCCTTGCATGTACGCTCAATTGTTTGCTGATTGTTTTTGTGTCTCGTGATCATGTGATGTTCATTTGTGAGTCCTCCTTCACACTGGTGACTCATCACCGTGTGGTGAGAAGACCTGTTGTATTGAGTCAGCTTTGAGTTTTTTTTAGATTGCATGTAATTTGCATGTGCTTTGGAATTTAGTACCAAATGTAGAGGGGTTTTTTTGTTGTTGTTGGTCTGTTGCACTTTGTCTGTCAGTGTGTGTAAGCGTGTGCTTGTGTCTGCATGTTTGCAGTGTACAGGCTTTCCTGGAATCCTGGATCAGACCTGGGGAGAGAGGAGCGAATGTAGCAAATCAGGCTGTCCTTGGGCTCACATGCAGTATTGATGATAGCACATGCTATACTCTCACCAAATCATAATTGTTGAAAGTGTTGTCAAGTTTGGGGAGTTATAAGCATTTTTGTCTGATTGCGTGACCTTGAGTGTTGGAAGGATATTTAAAGCTATAAACGGAGCGTGATTGCTAATCTATCAATCTATTGTATGTTGGTCTGTGTCAGCTTCTTTTGTGTTTGCAGTCGAGCGGGTCTGATGCACTTTGTCTGTCCGTATGCTTGTGTCTGCATGCATTTGATGGTGCACCGACTTCCCTGAAAACTTCTCAGCAAGCAATTTTGCGTTTGAAAGACATCGAATAGCCATCCAAGCACAGCCAGGCAAAATTTGGGCTGTCAGTGAACATTTTATAGACATCTAACCATAGCCCAAAAATGAACTGACTAGTCACCTAGAACATGAACATGTAAAAAAAAAAATGAAACCAAACCCCTTGTAATCACTGTTGCTTTGCTTACATGATGAAGTATCATACATCTCACAAGATAATTTGGCAAAAACGACATGTAACCAAATTCAAGGTTATTATGGCAAGAAGTGGTTTACTCATAGCTGGACTATATCGGGTCCATAGTTAAGCGAGACGGTGAAATGACGCTATTGCTTGCTAAGCTGGATCAGATGGGGGGGTGTAGCGCCTCAGGCTGTTCTTGGGCTCTAAAGCACATGCAGTATTGATGATAGCATATGCTATAATGTCACCAAATCATACAGTTATTGAAAGTGCTCTAAAGGTCGGGGATCTATAAAGCATAACCATATTTATTTATTTTGTCTGATTACGTGACCTTGTGAGTTATTGTTTGGAGAATGTTTGAAGGATATTCAAGCTATATAAATGGAGTATGGTTTCTTGTCTATCTATCTATCTATCTATCTATCTATCTATCTATCTATCTATCTATCTATCTATCTATCTATCTATCTATCTATCTATCTATCTATCTATCTATCTGTCTGTCTGTCTGTCTGTCTGTCTGTCTGTCTGTCTGTCTGTCTGTCTGTCTGTCTGTCTGTCTGTCTGTCTATCTGTCTGTCTGTCTGACATATATCTTTCTATAGCTCTTTATCCATATCTTTCTGTCCATCTATTCATCTAATGACCTATAAGTCCATCCATCCATCCATCCATCCATCCATCCAGCCATCTATCTATCTATCTATCTATCTATCTATCTATCTATCTATCTATCTATCTATCTATCTATCTATCTATCTATCTATCTATCTATCTATCTATCTATCTATCTATCTATCTATCTATCTATCTGTCTGACATATCTTTCTGTCCATCTATTCATCAAATGACCTATAAGTCCATCCGTCCGTCCGTCCGTCCGTCCGTCCGTCCGTCCGTCCGTCCGTCCGTCCGTCCGTCCGTCCGTCCGTCCGTCCGTCCGTCCGTCCGTCCGTCCGTCCGTCCATCTATCTATCTATCTATCTATCTATCTATCTATCTATCTATCTATCTATCTATCTATCTATCTGTCTGTCTGTCTGTCTGTCTGTCTGTCTGTCTGTCTGTCTGACATATATCTTTCTATAGCTCTTTATCCATATCTTTCTGTCCATCTATTCATCTAATGACCTATAAGTCCATCTATCCATCCATCCATCCATCCATCCATCCATCCATCCATCCATCCATCCATCCATCCATCCATCCATCCATCCATCCATCCATCCATCCATCCATCCATCCATCCATCCATCCATCCATCCTCCACATGTCTATCCCCTGCATACACACACATAAACACACACCCCTTCATGACTGAATGAACCGTTTCTCTGTGGAGGGGGGTGGTTTGTGCCACATGCGCTACCCTTGAGGCACACGGACAATGATAGATGGACCACCCAAGCCTGCATCTCCCCCTCTCTCTCGTTTCAGATGGTTCACTCCAGCTCTCTCTCTCTCTTTAGAGCATGCTGCAGTATAAGTCAGCCGCTGTGTTGCCACACTCACACATACCCTCTCTCTCACTCTCTCGCACATTCACAGCAGCATGTGGGCTCGTGAGCGTAAATCCTCTTACAGTTGGACGATGCCCAGGACAGATTAGACCGCAACGCAACCATCGCACCCGACCGGCGTGCCAGCAAACGCTGCTCTCTGCCTCCTCTTCTCCTTCTACCTCACCCTTCTCTTTTCTTCTCCGCCTCGGCTGCTGTGCACCTGCACTCGCTCCAGCCTCCTTTTCTTCTCGAGTCTCTCTTCATCCTGCGCTCTCTGCTCTCCTCCGCTGGCAGCGCTCCCAGTCTTTGCCTCTCCCTCTACTGCCGCTGAGATGACCGGGCTAAAAGCCTGAGGGAGGCAAGGAGAAAAAGAAAAGTGGAAAGACAAAGAATCAGGAAGAAAAGGAAAAGGAAGAATAGCTATTTTACTTAAGAGAAAGGCGGGTGGGGGGGTCAGAACCGTAGTAGAGGTGGAGGAGGAAGGAGCAAGAAGGAAGGCGGATAGGAAAGATTGCATTAAGTCCGGAGAAAGAGAAAGAAAGCAAAAGAAAGAGAGACTCAAGACAGAGGACCCTGGAGAGAGAGGGTCATGAAGGCTCTCCTGCTGTTGGTTCTGCCCTGGCTCAGTCCAGCAAACTACACAGACAATGTGGGCAACCTGCACATCCTCTACTCAGAACTGTGAGTAACACACACATCGGCTCGTGGCAATGTCCTGTGTGTGTCTGGTGTGTCGCTCCCATATGTGCCATCTCATCTTCTAGACTTATACAGGACAGTCGTACAGTACCCCATCCCATCAGCACTGCAATGTGTGCATCTGCTTGTGTGTTTGTGTGTGCGCGCGTGTCCATACATCATTTGCAAGACCTGCATAAATCCCAACTGATCCCTTTTTAAGCTAAATGGCTTGTATACCCGTATGTGTTTGTGCATGCATATCTGTATGTGGGTTTTTGTTGTCTAGAAGTTCCCTTATACCTATTATTATGTAAATTTTTAAAAGGAAAAAATGCATTATGTTGTGTTTTTTATTGTAGTTGTGTGGTTGAGGACAGTGTAGAGGTGGTTATGGTTGCGTTTTGTGATGAAGCAGGTTTTGTTTTTATGCTACCAAGCAGTGAGGGACACTGCAGCATGACCTAATGTGTGTGTGTGTGTGTGTGTGTGTGTGTGTGTGTGTGTGTGTGTGTGTGTGTGTGTGTGTGTGTGTGTGTGTGTGTGTGTGTGTGTGTGTGAGAGTGTGTGTGAGTGAGTGCAGGTGTGTTTTGCATCATTTTTAATGGTGTTTTTATTGACATATATATATATATATAATAAATGTCAATAAAAACACCATTGAAAATGATTGGGTGGTCCATCTATATATTTATATTTGTTAGATATAAAATGTTATTTGCACACTTATGCAAATAGACTCAGTGTACATAAAGATCACCATTCCTTGGCACACCATTCAGAAATTCAAACACTGGTACTCAAACACACACACACAAACACGAGCCCACGAGATATCTGACAACAGCATAACTGAACAGTTTTAGAGCTGCACATCGCTTAAAACATTCAAGCTGAACTTCTCTCATGGGTCAAAATCATAAGACACTCCTCAAAAGAGTAAAATATACAGAGCTTCTTCATTGTGCACTGCACTGTTTAAAAGACCCTTCTGCATTCAGTGTGAGAGTGTGTTTGGGTGAAAGCTGGTTATATTGATCCCGGGTCTTTGGCAGAAACACAATTGTGCCATGTAAGTGTGTGTGAAAGGCTGAGCGTAGTACAATAGACTGCATTACAAATCCTCTCTGCTCTTAGAGTCTAGACTATACACAACACAAACATGTGTGTATAGCATGAAAAAGGAGGACTGGAGGGGGACAGGACAGTAAGGTGTCTACAGAGGGATGAATAGTGAGTAAGGTTATATTCTGCACAATCTGTCCAAGCGTTTGTTTGGCTTGGATCTTGCAGGACGAGGTCTTTCTGTTTCTCTTCTTTCGCCCTCTGTGTACTGTATGTGGGTCACCATATGAGCCGTGTTTTATGATTTATGTGCCTGTATGTGAGTGTCATGGGTAGACGTACTGTCTTGGATGCACTGAAAAGGAGAAGAGAGAGGCGTTGTGTAGTCTGTTTTTTTGTTTGGCTGGCTGACGGTAGCGTGGTCGTTCATCTTCATCATATATAATGACAGAAAGCGTCTATTCTCATCTCCCTCACAAACGCTGGCCTTCTTTCTTAGTTTCAGCTAGTTGTGTTTTTCTGTGCCCAGAGTGTCTCTCTATTTCTTACATATCCATATATTTTCATTTCTGTCTGTCTTTGTTATCGGATGTTGTCGGAACTTTTCACAGGTTTCTCTGTGGCGCTGTGGTGGACATTCATGCATGAATATGAATGATAGTATATCATACCAGACTGACCCTGCCATCATTTACACACATGCTGGCATCCGGCATTAACATCTGTCTCAGGTGATCCAATCACAAGTGTTTTGGCGAAACAGATGTGTCTCATGACCTGCTTCCGAATGTGTTTTTGTAATGTCACCACAAATATACATTAACTGTAGTCTGTGCTTCACATAATCTGTGCTATTAATTGCAAAATATTCTTCATCTGTTTCTCTAAAATTTTCAACCAGACACTATACTTTAAAATACTGCACATGACCAGTTTTAGTGCATTTGTTTAGTTATGAGACAAATGCGATGTGGTCCAGTGTGTTTCTGACTGAATGTCAATACAGTGTGTTAGTAATCCTTAATGTTTGGGCTGTGCTGAAGCTGCCCGTCTTCCTTTGACAACATACACACAAACACACACACGGGTTTCCATGTTTTGTGGGGACATTCCATAGACATACTGATTTTTATACTGTACAAACTGTATATTCTATCCCCCTAACCTACCTCTTAATCTAACTATCACATAAAACGTTCTGCATTTATATATTTTCAAAAAGAAAGAAAGAATAAAACATCACTTAGTATGATTTATTAACTGTTTTTCTAATGGGGACCAAAAAAATGTCCCCACAAGGACAAGGATTTAGGATATTGCCATCTTTGTGGGGATATTTTGTCCTCATAACAAAGGGGATAACACACACACGCAGGTACACACACACACACACACACACACCTTTCTCTCTCGCGCTTTGAGATGTTTAATTAGACTTTGAATTAATCATTAATCTTCTCTGTGCACTGTTGCAGATGTTCTGTATGCAGATGCTCGGTGTGTGTGTGTGTGTGTGTGTTTCTCAGGGGCACAATACCTGATGAACAGCATTACTAGCCCTGCAAGCAGTCTAAAGGTGAAGTTTGTAACTTCTGCACCACTAGTGTCACCAAATGGTATTGCAAAAACAATAACTGGGTAATCAGATAGCCCCGCCCCCAAACGTATGCCATTGGTTAGGCCAGTGTTTCTGACTGGTCAGGGGTGTTTTGATAGGGCCATTTCCACAGTCAGTATTTTCACTTTTCAGGAAGGCAGCCTACCAATGGATTACTTATAACTGTCTCTGTGTATTAATATGTATGTTAACACACCCAACCTCCTTCCTATATCTGATGTCTAGCTCTACTCACTGAAAATACTTCTGCTTACCAATTCTAAAATGATTTGATCGGTAAGATTTTTAATGTTTTTAGAAGAAGTCTCTTATGCTCACAAAGGCTGTATTTATTTGATTAAAAACAGTAATATTGTGAAATATTATTCAAATGTAAAATAACTTTTCTATTTGATTATATTGTAACATTTATGATTATTATCAATGAATGTAGAATTTTTGTTGCATTTGTTTGTAGGATTCTTTGATGAATAGAAAGTTCAACAGAACAGTATTTATCTGAAATAGAAAGCTTTTGCAACATCGTACTACCGTTCAAATGTTTGGGTCAGTAAGATTTTTTTTTTTTAGGGACTTACAGAAATGAATACATTTATTCAGCAGGGATACATTCATTGATGAAAAGTGACAGTAAAGAAATGTATAATGTTACAATAGATTCTATTTAAAATAATGCAGTTTAGGGTTTTTTTCTAATTATCAAAGAATCCTGAAGAAAAAATACACACAACTGTTTTCAATATTGATAATAAACAGAAATACTTCTTGAGCAGCAAATCATTATATTAGAATGATTTTTGAAGGATCATGTGACTGAAGACTGGAGTAATGATGCTGAAAATTCAGCTTTGCATCACAAATAAATTATATTTTACAATATATTCAAATAGAAAACAGTTTCACAATATTACTGTTTATATATATATATATATATATATATATATATATATATATATATATATATATATATATATTTGAGCCTTGGTGAGCAGAACAGACTTCTTCTAAAAACATAAAGAAATCTTACAGATCAAACATTTTTGAGCTGCAGTGTGTGTGTAGGTTTATCTTGTGCATTTACATGAGTTTACAGGTATGCTGAGATGTGGCTTTTCATGTTTGTGTGATGTTAGATGTGTCTGCACATGCTTTTACAGGTGGTAGGACACCACATAATGTTTCTAGATATACAATGAAGCACTTCCGACATTTGTACAGACTGTACAATAACAAAGCATTGACAGCATGTAAAACTGTATTTTAATACAATTAAAATAGATCAAAATAGATAAACTTAGATAAAAATAGATAAAACTTTTTTTCTGGCATAGTTGTTCCATAGTTCACAGAAAAATGAGAGTCCTGCTAGCAGATTATGTTTGAGCATTGATCTAATCAGAAAAAGATGCGGTCAATACGTTGATATTGTAGCTTTCGTGTCTATCAAAACATAAATTAAATGTTTTGCATTAAAACTTATGAATATTGATTAGATCAGCCTGTCTGTCCACTTTTTAACTGCCCAAATGCGTGTGACTTCCCTTATCATTAAAGGCAGTGTAGGCGATTTGTTTCAGAATAATTGTTTTGCTGTTTGAAAGTCTCTTCATATCCAATGTTATATGTGTATATATCATAGACTGTAAAAAAAAAAAAAAAAAAAATATGGACATTGTGTCTGTGACGTTGCACATAGATTTCCAAATAGTAGTTTTGAAGCCTAAAAGCTGGCCATAGTCATCTTGGCAGCTCATCATCGTGCGTCACCGGATAACTGAAAATGGGCAAAGAGGCAGAACGTGGCTGGAGCTGAGGTGCCTGGTTTCTGAAACCACACCCACCTAGTTCGACCATAGATTGCCACCATAGATTGACTAGATTTGACGTGTCACTCAAGTGGCCACACCCTTAATTATGCAGACCTTTAAGGCTTAATATCATTTAAATGCATGAGATATCATTCTCGTGAAGGGCTAAATTAGTTATATAGACTAAAACCACAATTTTACCAGGATGTAAACATGTTTTTTTCTGCTGTAAAGTTTGGCATTTTAACATGGGGCTCAATGAGATTCTGCTTCCTTCTGGAGCCTGTCCCTAGTGGCCATTCGATGAATTGCAGTGGGTTTCCAGAGAGACCGCAGGAGGTTGCCGCTTGGTTGCCGATATATGTTACCCGCAATGTGTAAAAAGCAGGTATTGTATAGAATGCTAAGGGAATGTATAAGAATGCGTGCGGTTTTTAGACAGTGTGAAATGTCCGTTTTTTTGCGTTTTAAGTTGCATACTTTTCCTAGGCATTCTATACATAATCTTAGGTATTATACAGAATACCTGTTCATATACATCAACACTCTCTAAACGAACTATCAAAACACGCCTTTACTGGCAATGAACTTGTTTTTGAAAATGAACGAAGAACTACAACATCAAGTAAAGGACGTTCTTACCAGAAAAACACGAAAGCAGAAGTGGCGTTGAGCTATTTCAGCAAGGAACTGCTAGAATGGCATTTTGAATGGCACTACACTTTTTTCCTGCACTATGCCGGATTTCTTATATTGCCGGTAAGTCGGTAACATTTATAATGTTTTGAACATAGACTGTAAATAAATATGGACGTAGTGTCCGTAACATCACCCATGACGTCAGAACATAAGCTGTTCTGAAGCTTAAAGTATGGGTGTTGCCATCTTGCGAGAGAGTCATTGTGTGTCACTCCCGGATAACAGAAAATGGGCAAAAAGGCGGGATGTGGGTGGAGCTTAGGTGAAGCACTGACTGTAGATAAATGGCTATCCACCTGTCACTCAAAGTAACCACGCCCTTAATGATGCAGAACTTTAAGACTTTATATAACGCAAATGAATGAGTTATAAAAAAAAATTCACCCCCTCACAGTTGTCATGACGGTCAAAATTAGCCTTATAGGCCAAAACTACAATTTGTACCAGGCTGTAAACATGTTTTTTTTTTTTAACATGGGGCTCAATAAGATTCTGCTCCGTTCTGGAGCCTGTCCCTAGTGGCCAGTTGAGGAATTGCAGTTTACATTACTTCAGTATAGAGGGAATGCATCGACGTCCCTTTCCCGCCGGAACACGCCCCCTCTGCCGGGGCTGAGTGGCAGAAGAGCTGCTGCGTGACCGCAGCTATTTGAGGAAAACGCGAGTATAGCAAACATTTATCAGTTTAAACTAAAGGTTGGGCTCGAAATAGTGGTCCTTACAACTACCACAGATTCAGTGACCCACTGATTATGACATGCAGCCAGAAATCGTGTTTTCCCGACATTTTTATGAGCCTGATTTTGACATGATTATTTATAACTGATCAGTCATCACATTTTTCGAGTGAATCCTGCATGTATATGCGGATGGGTCAGTGTATTGAAGCGTGTATGTGGCCGCTTGTCACGAATGGAAAACAAAAGTTTTATTCAAATTCTGAATCACTAAAAGCTGTCACTCATTCAATAAACGCAATCTCACAAAGTTCCACAGTGAAGCTGGTATACAATGAATCTCTTATTTTCACAATGTCTGCACTTACAGAGACGTGCATGTTAGCTGAACTCAGCACCCGGACAAACAAACACTCGATCGGTGAGTGGATTCCAAGTTCAACACCTGTGATTGGCCAACTGCGTTGTAGATATCTACAAACATGTCTGTGATTGGCTACATTACTCACCGATGCGAAAACACGTTGGAAATGTAATCATTTCACGAGTGCAAATACAGATACACACTGGATCATTTGCTAGCTCCTTTTCGCTAATAATATGCTTTTATTATGAATTCTTATGGAGGATTACAGATCCTAGACCAGCAGTTATGGGCAGTGTTTCCCTCTTAAAGCAGAAGCAGCAGCAAGTTAGTGGTTTGAGTGAGAAAATTGCACGCTATTATCTAGTCCGTCTCAAGCTCGGAACAGCGATGTCCATGGGGTCCGTTGTCAAGCCTCCCCCTACCCCCCTCTGGCGTCGGGCCTGGTTTGGTGTGTTTTCGATGCATTCATGCTGTAAACCAGTGCTGCCGCTCTGTCTTTCTGCCACTCAGTGGGGCGTAATCGCAGTCACTCCAGCTGACAGTGACGTCACGTGCATTCCCTCTACTGGCTTCAAGAGAGATCGCGGGAGGTTGCCCCTTGGTTTTGAAGGAGGCAGGGCTTTGGAGACGCTCTGAAGGAAGGGTGGGATCTCATGCTTTCAAAGCTAGCTTGTTATTGCTAGCCGCTTGGAAAATTGCCTTCCCTAAGTTACCTTTGATGCAATCTCAGGTTACCTCAAAAGTGTTAAAGTGTTAAGATGTAATTAAGAGGTAGGACATTACACTTCTCGAAGACTCCTGCTTACATGTGAGCTTTTACACATTATTTTACCGGTATGTGGGCTGAAAACAGTTCTTGTGAATCAGTTTTGTGTCATGATACATCTATGTATGAAAATGGAGGTCTGTGCTCTGACTCATTTAAATGTGAATGAGAGCGGCTGGAAGGCTGATCGCTGTCAGGATGAACATGATTTTGATTTGTGTACTTCAGCGTGGTTTATATTTTTCTTTTAGTAGGAACAGATCAGTTGTGGGAGTGGGGGATGGTGATTGATTGTGTGTATGTCTGCATGCAGCGCGGATGGCTCTGGTCAGACAGCAGCCTGTCGTCATCAGGGTGTCGTGTGTTGCCGTGGTGACCTTATTTTCAGGCATAGTGAGCGGATGACCGCTGAATGCGCGCGAGCAGTTTGTCCTGCGGCATTCGCTGGCTCACTCAGTGACCGCATAACCCATCTACTTATCTGTGCCAAGGCACATCACACAAACATCACGCTGCATAGAGAGAAGAAAAGAAATGTGGGCTGTAAAGAGCCATGTTCAGTGATGTTAACACTGAACTGCAGTACATAAAACAGTTGTTGTATATGGTAATAATACTGTTTATTATAAATTTAACAATAACTGTTTTTAAAATAGCATGTATTTCTTTGATGGCAAAGCTTATTTTTCAGCAGACAGTACTCCACTGATCCTTCAGAAATAATTTTAATTAGCTGATTTGGCGCTCAAAATTTTGATAAATTTAATACATCCTTGCAGAATAAAAATTTAAGAATAAAATATTATTTTTAATGGTAGCAAGATTTAGGCATATACATACAGGGCCTAAAATTAATACTCGGCTAGTGCAAAATGCGAGTAAAAATCTGCGTTGACAAGCCTGTGTCAGTCGCCATTTGGCCAGTAACATTTTTATAAATTCTAACAATGCAATGTTGAATGTAAAAATATGTGAATGCGCTCAGGACTTTTAGCCTTGGCCATTTAAATTTAAGCGGAAGAAGACACAAAAGACAACTTAATTCGTTACTCGCATACTGCGTGAAAGGTTTTGAGTGCAGCTCTGCACACACATCCGAAGCGTGCACCCAGAAAGCTGTCTCAGACAAACAATGGAGATTATCCAAATCTTGGAGAGTATCCAAGTAAACATAGTCAGTTATGTTTTAAAGGCAATCAGTAGAGAAAGATGTGTACCAGTGTATCAGTGTATTGGATCTGTGCATTAGCTCTTAAAGAAGTGACTGCAGCCTAATATTTCTGCTGTTGCCTGTGTTTTAAAGCTACACTATTTAACTTTTTCGTCTGCTAGAGGGCACCTTTTCAAAACAAAGGCGTAGTTTAATGACGCCAAGTTTGAGCTCAGAATTTTGGGACATGTGGTTTTCACTCACAGATGGTGGAAAAGAATCAGGATAGGACTCGGGCAGAAATCATGTTCATGGATGCGGTTATTAACTTTACTGTAGCATGAAGCAGAGTGTTTTAGCTTGTGCAAGGCCACTGGAGCGATTTTTACACACGCGAGTGGGACTTTTATTATGAAGGGATACAGTCGCCGGCACTATTTCTCTTGTCTTTTCTCTGTCATGAGTATGAGGTAATGCAGCTCTGTTTATAATGTTAGATACATTTAAGTGTGTTTAAAATTATGTTATGATGTTACTCTGTGCGTTCGCTAAGCAGCTGCTGTGACACTTGTTCACACTGCTAAGAGTAACGCGCTTCTGCAGAATAAAACCGCAAACCGAGGGTAACGCAGATATAAAGCAATTGACAGGCAACTCCCTCAGATGGTTCCATGGTTAGCAATTTTCTGAGATTTTACAAATAGTTGAAAACATTTGGGATATTGTAAGAACTCAACTGAACAAAATATATAACACCGGCCTAGTGGTGTTTGGATATTTTACTGCAAAAATACTACATAGTGCACCTTTCATGTTAATCAAACAACAACGGACAAAGAAAAAACTAATTCACAGCTCTTGACTGAATAACTTTAGTAACTTTAATACGGATTAATCTACGTTTCATGTATACAGTGAAGACTATCCATTGTCATTTGATTTGATTACTTTATTCAATGTATCTACCTGAAAACTATACTGTTACTTGTCCTGTTACTGTTACTAGTCACCGGCCATTGGCAGGTGTACAAAATGTTCTCTATAAAAAATAAATAAATAAAAACTATATATATATATATATATATATATATATATATATATATATATATATATATATATATATATATATATATATATATATATATATATATATATATATATATATATATATATATTGTATATTATATATAATGACCCAACCAATCAGTTCATTCTGAACAGAATCAACATTTTAATATTTCTGTTCATGTGTTTCTTCTGTAATATTATACTTTAAAAAAATACTGTTTTTTAATGCTTCCGCTTAAAAAATGTATGTTTTTTTGCGCCCATACTTTATACCAGGACTTAATAGAACTTTATACTAAATAGTTTTATAGAATATTGTATAAAATAACATTATCAACCGGTTATTGGTAATTTCAAATAAGCGTTTCTGTTCAGAATGATTATACTTCATTTCGTTTTTGTTTATTTTCCTGTTAAAATTTAGTTTCCATCTTTGTTTTCTGTACTTGAACCAGTTCGGAGCCCTGCCTGTCAGACAGTTATCATTTTCAGTTGTCAGCAGCACATTTCTGTTCTTTCCCCAAGTGTTAATAAGAGATTTCAAAGATCACTGGTTATCTCCAATTAATTACCCCTTGTCAGTTCTTTCCCTGTAATTACTCATTAAGTTTTAATTTCAGCTTTCACACGCACATGCACTTTTAACTGGTGCAAGCCTGCAAAATCAAAGCGGTCTTCAGACAAAAAGAAAAGGATGACAGCTACAGTCTCCTCTGCGGATTCAAATACTGCTTCTGAGCATTTTCTCTGGAGAGCAAGAGTTCAACAAATTGTCACACGCTCTCGCCTAAGTGTCCCGCAGTTGCTCTGCAGTTGTTCTGTGTCCTCTCACCTTCCTCATCAGGTTAATGATGATGAGGAGCAGGAAGAGCAAAAAAAACAAAAACATTGTTGCTAATTCGACACTTTATCCGCATCGAGACAGAGAGTTGGCAGAGTTCTTTTCCCTGCTCAGCACCTGAGCTCAGGGCCGGATCTGCACCTGGGCTGGGTGCTCAGTCACTGCTGGGAGACTGTTAGAGAGAGTTTGGGAAAGGCACAGGAAGTGGAGGCTGTGGGTTTTCTGTTTGCAGTTTGCATGGAAAATACAGACAGTGTGCAAGCAGAAATAGAAAGATAAGACATCCCACAGCATACACAATCCTGCATGGTTAAAATCCTCAGTTAATATAATATATGTATGTATGTATATGTATATAGTACAGGCCAAAAGTTTGGACACATTACTATTTGTAATGTTTTTGAAAGAAGTTTCCTCTGCTCATCAAGCCTGCGTTTCTGTATTCTGTATTTTTGATTAAATAAATGCAGGCTTGATGAACAGAATATATATATACATATATATATATATATATATATATATATATATATATATATATATATATATATATATATATATATATATATATATATATATATATATATATATATATATATATATATATATATATATAACAAGCAAAACTTACCTAGGTGACCTACTGGTCACATTCTGAAGTGTGCATCTGATGAACACTTTACTATCCCATGAGGCCATGAGATAGGGGCTGTGAATGCCAGTGAAGCGACACAACTGATACTGTATCAGTGACAACATGGCAAATGTAATACGTCCAGATAACATTTATATGATATTAAACATACGTTTTAACAGTCACAAAGTGTAGGTTTGGACACTGTAAAACAATTATTGTTGGTTTAATTTAAAAACGTTAATACAACAAACAAGAGTGGTTTAATAAATAGGAAAAGTATCTGTATCACATTAATTATCTAAGTTGATTTGACAAAAGATAAAATGTGATAACTAATTCGAATTTGGTGCAGTCATTTTCAGTTGCCTTAAAATAATAGCAGTGCACCAACAATGCGCCTGAACACACCTCATTTTCAGACCAGCACGCCCGTGGGCGAACAGATGGGCGCGAGTGCATTTGCTATTTAAACAACATGGCGTGAACCTACTGGACGTGAAAGTGATAAATGCGTCAGGCCGAAACTACAAAAAACACGTGTCGAACCTTGCGTTGCATTGCACCGGGTGTATAGCGCCCCAAATCTCACCCATTGTTCCACTTAATCGCACCAGTCATGAAAAGTTCAGACTTTATGGATTCAACTCAGAGCTCAGAAAAATCATGGATGAATCTGTTTCTGATAAACAGTAATGCTATATCTTAGGATGTGCTACTAACGCTATACTAATACTATTTGCCTCAGCATTGTGTAGTCAGCCAAAACTGAGAGTGACATGACCAATGAAATCTTCTGAAGTGGCTGTGGGTAGAAGTAAAAAAGGGGTTTAGTAAAGAAAAGTAAGTCGTTTAAGTGGAAAAAAACATGCATTTTATATACACGAGGAATAGCCTAGAAATCTAGACGCACCCTAGCGACAGCAGTGTCATCTAGCAACTCTCAATACACTTCTGAGCTGTAAAAGCCAAACTCTGGTCGGGCCAATCACATCGTGAATAGAGTTGGTGGGCGGGGCTTAACATAATGACGGCCGAGTTGCGTTTGCGTGCTTCTAGTAAACACAGAAACTGGCGAACGGCGGTCTTTCGAATCAGCTTTGACCGTGACTCTGGAAGACTTGGAGTTAAGCTTTTCTCTGAGAAAAGAACAAAGAACGGCACTGAAGTCATTCTTAAAAAGGGAAGATGTGTTCGGAGTTTAGCCGACCGGATACGGCGAAAGTTTAATCTATCAACTAGCTCCGCTTCACCTCCGTTGCTCTGGTTGGTGTAGCGCTATCCTATCGTGTGCAGAGGGAGTTTGAAAGACAACCGTTTATCCGCCCCTCGGATTGAGCTGTCAATGGTGAGTTTCCAGACCAAACATCTTGATGTGGGTCTGGCTTGTCAGGCTACATGAGGAAAGCTTTGGACCAATGAAGTCTTGTGTGGGCAGGTCTGCCTGGCATGTTACCACAGAAAAAGGACAAATAACAAGATATTGTTTGTCGCTTTTATGCAACTTAAATATCAAAGATACAAATATGTGTTCCCTCAGCTTGAATGGGCTCTTGCTCTTAGGCAATGCAGAATCTCTTGTCGTCACAGTGGCAAACTCGGAAAGGAACGCATATGTGAAGATATCTGGAAAACTAGGCCAACCAGAGCAGCTCAAGTGAAGCTAAAGTGTGAATAAACAGAAGATTATACACACACACGCACACACACACACACACACACACACACACACACACACACACACACACACACACACACACACACACACACACACACACACACACACACACACACACACACACACACACACACACACACACACACACACACACACACACACACACACACACACACACACAAACCAACAGTGACCTCCTGCTCTAAAGAGGTTTTTGTGCTCTAAGAGTAGATACATATTTTAAAACTTTGGTACACAAGCACACACGTCCTCTGGGGCATGAGGCGTCTTAAAAATACACCATTGGGGTGTCACTTTTATCCTTGGCTGCGACGGAATTCGTGCAGAATAACACGCAAACACATGCAAAATGGATCATACGCAAAGGGTGCACTCTCCGTCTGCCATAGGAGCAGGTCAGTTATATCTACCGCTTCAGACTGAGCACAGGTCTTAATGTTAAGCGCTCAGAGCAAAGATAACAGACACTCCTGCACTATCTCCTGCACACATTAGAGAACTAAAGCAGATCACTGTCCCGGTTCCAGAGAGAGAGAGAGAGAGAGAGAGAGAGAGAGAAATAAAGTCAATGCGGTCGCTCAGCTGGGGGTGGGGAGGGGGGAGGTGTAGAGGGATGAACATAAATCTGCTGCTGTCTTCATCCTGCTGTTCTCATCACAGAGAAGAAGAGAAACAGAAGTGGGTGTGGACAAGGAAGGTATAGAAATAATGTATGAGAGAGGGATGGATGGATGGATGGATGGATGGATGGATGGATGGATGGATGGATGGATGGATGGATGGATGGATGGATGGATGGATGGATGGATGGATGGATGGATGGATGGATGGATGGTGGAGGCATAGGTAGTTCTGCATAATTGTCCTTGCTTGCAGCTGCCAGTGTTATGTCAGTTGTTGGCTGAGTGAGTCGCATGATATAGTTTCATAGGACAGGGAACCGGTTAATGCAATCTCTGTGTGTGTGTGTGTGTGTGTGTGTGCGTGCGTGCGTGCGTGTGTGTGTGTGTGAGTTTTCACATGAGATCAGTTGAAATTAGTATTTTTGTGAATAATAACTGTTTTTGTTTGTTTTTTGAATTCAATGGCCACTTCAGATACATTAATCAGAAACTCAGAAATTATTTCTTTAATATTTAAATAATATATTATCTTTTAGCGCTGTCAAGCGATTAGTCACAATTAATCACATCCAAAATAGAAGTTTGTGTTTACATAATATATGCGTGTGTACTGTGTATAATTATTATCTAAAATATACACACATGCATGTATATATATTTAAGATTTGTTTTATATTTAAATATGAAATATTTACATTTATATTATAAATTATATACAGTACATGCACATATTTCTTAAATATATACATGTATGTGTGTGTATTAAATTTACACAATAATTATACACACTAAACACACAAATGTTACACAAACTTTTATTTTGGATGCGATTAATTGCGATTAATCGTTTGACAGCCCTAATATCTTTATTTTCTAGTTAATTTTTTCTAGTCTAAATTATCATATAATGTGGCATTAAATATTTAATTGAGATAAAAATATAAATGAACCAAATATGGATTTAATGGATTTATCAATTAATCCTAAATTACATCTGATTAAGTGTCCTTATTATGTGTTAAAATAGAAACATTAGCTGAAAATATACACTTTAATTTAATTAAAGGGCTGGTTCCGTTTTCTTCTTCTAGGCTTGGTTGTGTTTATGAGGCGCAGTATAACATGTCTTAATACTTCTTCTTTTTTTTAAACTCTGTATTTTTCTTATATTTGACCTTTATTTCACACCGTTGTCTCCACTGTCCTCTGAACTACTCGTTTGCTTCCTGCTTCTATGAAGCCGATCCCTCTGAAAAACGCAATGGTGGTTAGATGGCCAAATGTATTTTTATTGGCTGAAGTGCCAAGCACAGGTTGTCCGGAAACGCCACGCCCCTTCCCATTGCGGGCAGAAGTCACATCTGCGGTGACTAGCAAGGGTTTATGATGTCACTAACCCGGGAAGAAACTCATTGTAGTCCGAACCGGCTGTTTTTGTAGGCAATAAACTGCCATAACTTTAAAAGACAATATCGCCATTTGCATTGAACTTTCAGCGCTGTAACTTTGCAGATACTGTTTATGCTCAAGCAGCAACATTACACACTAACTAAAGTTAAAAAAGTGAAATTGCATGCAACCACCCTTTTAATTAAAAAAAGAAGTAAAGTCCTCATCCTATAGCATATGTGTTAAGATAACTTTACATTGTTTGAGAATCCATGGTCTGACAAAGCACATTTTCTCTCAACATTGTCTCAACCAAGGGTGTGATTTTGTGGAGGGTCTATCTGTTTGCCCAACCAATGGCTTCACATTTGGTTCTGCAGTGCAGCTACAGAGTTCACAAAAGGATAAAAGGTAAAAAAAAAAAAAAAAAAAACATAAAAACAGGCTGTGAAATTTGGAGACATTTAAGTGGTTTGTACAAATGTCCCCCAATGAGTTTTCCTTGACCATTCATCGGTCTCTCCTCTTCTCTGGTCTTAGTAGTTCTCTCAGGGCGTTTGCCATGAGTGTATATAATCCACCATACGATGAATTACTTGACGTTAATATGTCACGACTTGTGTCTCCTTCTCCCTCCTGCTTGCCGTCTTTTCCTCCCTGAGATTATTATGTTCCTTAATCCTTCCTCCTGCTGCACTGAAGCGCTGATCTCCAAGCCCATCAGAAGATTAAGTACAGATAAGGAAGAAGACACCTCCTTTGATAAACTTTACAAAGACTGATTAAAGTGTATTTATATGTGTGCGCATGCCTCCCAAATTAAACATGTCAACGCAATTAAAGAGATCAGACAGACCGAGCGAGCACCACTTTCCCATGATGCATTTCTCTTTACAATTGTTAACTCAATAAATAAATGGAAAACGAGTTTGACCTCAGATAGAATTGCTATTGTTTTCTATCCCACACATACCACATACACTATATCAATAGTCTCAAATTACTTATAGACGTCGTCAATTTAGACATAGTTTCTAATGACCCTTCAAATAATATATAAACATTTAGATTTATTATATACTACTCCAGGTAGTTTGAGAGCCCTGCAGTACATCAGATAGACTGAGCCGAGTGCAGGTACACACACAATAACCTGCAGCGCTCTGAGATTTCAGATGTCAACTGGAACTGAATGTGCTGCAGTTTTGTCAGAAACGCACTTTGTGCTGGTGCAGCGTTGCGTTGCAATGCTGTCTGTCGGACAACCAGTCTCTAGATCTTTAACTGCTGCAGTGCGCGAGTGTAAGCGAGTGTTTGTGTGTGTCCGCCGGTCCGCTGGTATAGCTATAGTGCTGATTGCGTGCGGTGATGGCGTGATTTAGTATCTCTCTCTATCTCAGTGGTTGAGCGGTGAGCTGTGATGAGGAAATCTCTGTCCTCTCCCTCTCTGTGTGTCAGTCGTACACTGAGCTGTGATTATCCTGACGCTTGGGTCTGGATTAGCAGGCTAGCAGTGGAGATTCCAGGGGGAAGGGATGGAATATCTCGCATTTGTAAGCATTATCTGCATATCTATATAATTTATAAGGGAAGCAGAACTAGTTAACTCTACAAAAAGAAGTTTCTTCAATTAAATATATGTAATTTAAGTCATAAGTCACACGGTATATTTGTGGCAATAGCCAACAATACATTGTATGGGTCAAAATGATAGATTTTCAAAATATTGTTCAAAGGAGAAGTGCTCACTAACACAGATTTAGACAGATTTGTGAACAATTCTTCACTGTAAAAAAAAAATGCAGGTATCCAATTGAAAAAAATTTAAGTGACTGATCACATCTACATTTTTCAGTTGTCCCAATTTAATTTCTGTGAATTCAATTGCATCAATTCAAAGAATTCAATTTGGCCAACTGAAAAATTCAGATGTGATCAGTCACTAGAAAATGTTCAATTGGAGACATGATTTTTTTTTTTTAATGTTCAGAGAAACAGGCCATTTGTGTACATAGAACAAGTCTTGGCTCTTTAAGTTAAGCTCAAGAAAAATGGGGGCAAAAACAAGTGTTGCGTTTATAATTTTGTTCAGTGTAGTTTGCTGCAGGGAAAGTAAATATATCTAGCCTAGAAATCTAGACGCACCCTAGCGGCAGCAAATCTAATCTGCCCGCGAGTGTCGTCTAGCAACTCTCAATATCCTTCTGAGCTGTAAAAACCAAACTCTGGTCGGGCCAATCACATTGTGTATAGAGTCGGTGGGCGGGGCTTAACATAATGACGGCCGAGTTGCGTTTGCATGCTTCTTGTAAACACAGAAACTGGCGAACGCCGGTCTTTCGAATCAGCTTTGACCGCGACTCTGGTAGACTTGGAGTTAAGCTTTTCTCTGAGAAAAGAACAAAGAACGGCACTGAAGTCATTCTTAAAAAGGGTAGATGTGTTCTGAGTTTTGCTGACCGGATACTGCAAATGTTTAATCTATCAACTAGCTCAGCTTCACCTTCGTTGCTCTGGTTGGTTGTAGCGCTATCCTATCGCGTGCAGAGGGAGTTTGAAAGGCAACCGTTTATCCGCCCCTCGGATTGAGCTGTCAATGGTGAGTTTAAGACCAAACATCTTGATGTGGGTCTGGCTTGTCAGGCTAAAACATATCAGAAATTATTATATTTATTCCGTTAATAAGATAATAGTTAATGTTATATGATATAGCAATTGTATAATATATAATATAATATAAATATAATATAATATAATATAATATAATATAATATAATATAATATAATATAATATAATATAATATAATATAATAGACTGAAAATATGACTGGCACATTATCCACTAAATGTGCGTTTGTGTTCAGATCTTTTTAGGTCAGTTTCAGGAACTGAGTCTGGCATCTCACTCTGATAGAAATATGTTTGTATGTGTGTCTAAGACTAGTACATCCCCGTCTTAGAGCGGTGTTATTTGGGTAGGTTCAGGATAATCCATTCACTCAAAAGAGGATTGAAGCGTCAATCTGGTTTTGATGACTTAGATTCAGACCATTGTGTGTTTTGATGTCTGTTGTCGAAGATTTAGTGTACTGGATTTAGTGTGAGCGCATGTGTCCGAGCTGTAAGTAGCCAGTGAAATATTCTAGATATTAATTTCATTATTATTTAGAAACGAGGAACAAATAATTCTCCCTCTTTTTGTCAGGTCATTATGAGGACTCACCGGGCTGTGGCCTACATCTCCATAATCACAATCAAAAACAGGGAAATTCATGAAAATAGAAACCAAGATATTAAAGATATTAGATAAAAACTGATTCTGAGTCTGTTGAGACCATCTCTCTCTCTCTCTCTCTCTCTCTCTCTCTCTCTCTCTCTCTCTCTCTCTCTCTCTCTCTCTCTCTCTCTCTCTCTCTCTCTAAAAAAAAGTTTGCTATTGTGGATATACTGTATGTGGTTACAAGACACTATTAATCACGTTTCATGTTTCATGATGTCCAAACTAGTCACAGGTGCATGCTTGATAATAATGACTATGATTATGATTTTTGGATGTACTGTCTCTTTAAGAAAGTAAAAGCTACATAACTGCAATATGACAGTGAAAGGAATACGAGAAGAGGAAGTTGGGGATCGGGGTCCATTGAAGATTCATAGATGGAGAGAAGCGAAGGAATAGAAGAAGGTTTGGAACATGGGGAGAGAGCGATGGAAAAGTGCATGAGAGTTGTTAATCTCTCTCTCTGTGTTGCTCTGTGCCCTGCTGCCCGTCCATATGGCTGTGTGTATGTGTGTGAGAGAATATAAATGAAAGAGGAAATTGGGTGCAAGGTGACTGACACATGCCATCACTCAAATAATGGGATGCTTGGATTAAACAATAACCTCTGCGTTGCTGTTATTGAGGCTGCATGTGTTGTGTGTGAGTCTGTCAGGACAAAGACACGGCTTATGACCACAGATTGCTGCTTTATCTCTAGAAGGAAAGCCTGTTTTAATTAACATCTGCCTAAGCCCATTAACGAAGGAACAGACAAGACCACTGTGTCGCATCTTTCTCTTTGTCTCAGTCTCTCTCTTTCTATGATGATTATACACATTGCAGAGCATTTGTCCTTATTAACACAGATAGTATCATGTGCTACAGCAGTCAAAGTTCAATGACTTTTGGGGGAGAATTTGTCTTGTTCCACTAAATAACAATGCCAAAATAAACATTCGATTGCTGTTTTCTTCTTCTTCTGTAGAACACAAAGTAATTTCATAGTGACTATGGGCTGTCAAGCTCCTAAAAGGCATATCAAAATAATAAAAATGTAAGTTTTTCAGTTAATGTGATCATTGGGTGTCTAAGGAATGAGTTAATTTGTTTTATTAAGTTAGACATTAACAAAAAGAAAAGAAGCAATGACCCCACATGAACCTCATGTGCTGGGTATAATGTCTGCCAATGTAAAATGTATTTTCTTTCCTATTAGAGAAGAGTAAAAATTGACTTTATTAACTATATATGCAACCCAGAAGGCTCTTCTTCACAACTATGAATGATGTAAGAGCTTCAGATTGACAGACACGAATCAAGGGGGAAAGATCCCGAAGTGAACTACTGTCCCAACTCTACTGACAACTGGTTGGTCTCCATAGAGGCCCTGTGTTATATAATATGAGGAGATGATGTTCCCTCTCATTTAATCACTCTAATTGCTTTTGATGGCCACGGAGGAGGCCAAGTGTGTACTTTCTTTCTATACACCTTTGAAAAATACAGGAAAAAATGTATTTTAATAAAGGTTGTGAACTAATTGCCTAATAGCGCATTATAGGCACAATATTAAAGGCACAATTTTTGGATGGAAATATTCAAATATCCACCAGATTATATATATTTTTTGTCTATTGACTTGTGTACTTACATTATCCCAAATGTTTCAAAGAATGTTTAAATTTAGAGAAATAAGCAATTTTAACCAGGACACGGGCTGTGTACATCCATCACCCATCATTGACATTATACCCGCGTTCCTCTGATGAAACCATGGAAACGTCAAACACGATTTAATATTTTACAAGTTTTATTTGACAGGTGAGCAACTGTTTGGAGATATTCATCAACAGAAAACTAATAATTCTTAGACACACTCTAAAAAAATGCTGGGTTAAAACAACTGAAGTTTGGTTGAAATGGGACAAACCCAGAAATTGGGTTGTTTGAACCCAGTGAATGGATCCATTCAAACAACCCAATTTCTAGATTTGTCCCCATTACCCCAAATAGACATGGCCTTAAGAAGCGGTCGTCTGCGGCATAGTAAAAGATCTGCAAAATCAAGACGTCCTCAAGCTAGTGGCAAAATATGATTGTGATATATTGTGGCTTTAACTTTAGTGCTGCAAGGAAATTGCACAGCACCAAGATCGTCTCATCTGAGCTGTCATTGTTCTGTCACCGCTCGTCAAATGTAAAAATATTTAAGATGACCAATCAAATCAAAGTATGCTGGCTTTATGTTCACAGAAGCTGCTGAGTGCGAATTCCAGTGCGACGCTTCGAGCGGTCATAAAGTGCGAGATGAGGTTTAAGTAGCTAAACTAAACATTTAATATTCGACAGCTGTTTTAGAATATACATAATCAGGCAAACTAATCAACTTTTGTTGCCATTTTGATTTGAAAATAGGACATCATTTAAATAGCATTCATGTATGTTATAACAGAAGGCTATCTGTCAATGTACGAGGACAAGAAAGCCGTTTTCATCAAATTAGGCGTAAGATTAATAATGAATGTGTACATATTGTGAATTAATTTGATAATACCTAGCTTTCCTTGTATCCTTCAGTAAATTAACTTGTCTAAGAAAATTATTTATAAAACATAAATATCAGTTAATCCTATGTTTACTTCACAGACAGACGGAAATTAAAATACTATCAGTCAAAGCTCAGCTTGAGACAGAGCAAGATAAGGTGACTGAGAGAAAAAGAAAGTGTGATGAAGATGAGGAGAGCAGGTATTGACAAATCATCTACTGGCCACTGACATGGTTTTAGAGCTATTGTTATTCATTTTTTTCCAGCCTCCAAACATCTTAAAATGCGTATATGTAGATCAGAGATATCAAAATGTTCTCGAAACCCTTAAACCTATTTTTGGGACCTCAGTGATAATAAAACCTTGCCTACAGCCCTGTGTAGTCATCACAGAAATCTCCTAAGCCGTCATTTTATCCTGAAACCCTGTCAATCGACCAGTGTGGGGTAATTGCCTTACTAGGTTGGCAAACGGATTTGAAGTCTTTCATCAGCACTGTAATGTAACCTGAGTGAAAGCAGCCGTTCTTTTAGGGCGGTTATTAAGTTTGCACACCTGAGGCTTTCCAATCAGTGGTCAGTAGTAAGTGAGATATACGGCCAGTGTCAAGCTCTCTGCCACACGTCCCTTTCTCTCCCTTATAACATCTATGAGTGTGTAGACAGGCATGAATACTGAGACAAAATGCTTTATTAAACCAGGTCCCTAAGGCATGGGATCTCTCCTGGTGCTGTACACATTTTTTTGCGTGTATGTGTCCACCCATTGATTTATCTCTTCACAGCCGGCCCCTCAGAGAGAGCTCTGCTCCAGTAGGCGCCATAACGGTGCCATCATTTATAAAAAATTTTAGATGATTTAATTGTTTTCTTGTTATTATACAACTTTTTCCCAACTGTTTAGTATCTACACTATATTGCCAAAAGTTTTGGGACGCCTGCCTTTACATGCACATGAACTTTAATGACATTCCATTCTTAATCCGTAGGGTTTAGTATGGAGTTGGCCCACCCTTTGCAGCTTTAACTCTTCTGGGAACGTTTTCCACAAGGTTTAGGAGTGTGTTCATGGGAAGTTTTGACCATTCTTCTAGAAGGGAATTTGTGAGGTTAGGCACTGATGTTGTACGAGAAGGCCTGGCTCTCAGTCTTTGCTCTAATTCATCCCAAAGGTGTTCTGTCGGGTTGAGGTTAGGTCTCTGTGCAAGCCAGTCAAGTTACTCCACACCAAACTTGCTCATCCATGTCTTCATGGACTTGTTTTGTGCACTGATGCACAGTCATGTTGGAACAGGAGGGGGCATCCCGAAAATGCTCCCAAAAACTTGTGAGCATGAAATTGTCAAAAATGTCTTGGTATGCTAAAGCATTAAGAGTTATTGTCAGTGTAACTAGGGGGCCAACCCCTGAAAAACAACCCCTCACCATAATCCCTCCAGCAAACTTTATACTTGGCACAATGCGGTCAGGCAAGTACCTTTCTCCTGGCAACCGCCAAACCCAGACTCGTCCATCAGATCGCCAGACAGAGAAGCCTGATTCGTCATTCCAGAGAACTGTCTCCACTGCTCAGTCCAGTGGTGATGTGCTTTACACCACAGCATCCCACGCTTTGTTATGTAAGGTGTTGTAACTTGGTGATGTAAGGCTTGGATGAGCTGCTCGGCCATGGAAACCAATTCCATGAAGCTCTCTACACACTGTTCATGAGCTAATCTAGGGCCACACGAAGTTTGGAGGTCTGTAGCTATTGACTCTTCAGAAAGTTGGTGACCATTGCGCACTGTGTGCCTCAGCATGAACTGACCCCGCTCTGCGATTTTATGTGGCCTACCACTTAGTAGATGAATTGCAGTTGTACCCAATTGCTTCCACTTTCTTATAATACCATGAACATTTGACCGTGTAATATTTAGTAGTGAGGAAATTTCTCGAATGGACTTATTGCACAGGTGGCAACCTATCACGGTACCACGCTTGAGCATCTGCATGCCTATGTGATTGATTTTATACACATGTGGAAGTGACCGGAACACCTGAATTCAATGATTTGGAGGGGTGTCCCAATACTTTTGGCCATCTGTCTAGTCCTGCCCACATTGAAATCTCATTGGTCCAAAACAAAACATAAAATATCTTCTTACTGGATATGATTGAATCACATCGCACAGCAGTTTATACTCAGTGTGAACAGACAGATTGCTTGTCGCTGGTTAGGACAGTGTAAAGCTCAGGGATTCAGAACGGAGGAAAACCTATGACCTTGTGGGAGGGTTTACTTGTGTGTGTCTAATCACGGGCGATGGTTTATTGGTATGTCAATGTCTCTATGTGTGAACATAGGGACATTTGAGGAATGCTCTCGAGTACAAATATAAGCTGCATGTCTATTTCTGAATGTGTTCATATGTAATCTACACTATAGGGTCTGCCTGTGAGCGTGAATGAGTACAGTAAGGTCATTAAGAGATAGCTTTAGCACATGGTTTGTTTTGCACATGGTTTGTTTCTCATGTCAAAGGTGAGGTGTTTTATTTTATATTCTTAGTGTTTGTTTCCCATGCCTTCGTGGGTCAAAATGTATTTGTTTGTTGGTCAACGATAACACACTGTGCACACACAAAAATCAAGTACAAGTCTATATGCTCTCTCATGCAACAATGTGATTATTCAGTCTCCTCTACGTGACTTTGCTTTCCTAATTGGTACATAGATGATGGCACATTCATTGTATGATAATGTATCTTGCTGACCTAGTTGTCGGTGTGTGTTCTCACAGGTGTAAAGGAGCGTCACACTATGGCCTTTCCGCAGAGAGAAAGCGGCGGTCTCAGGAGGGAGACTGCACAGACAGCACCTCAGAGCTCACTGTGGCGGCACTGCCCGGGGAGGGATGCCCCTCCTCCGCTATCGCCCTCCTATCAGATGAGCCTGGCCTGGTTAACCCCGCCTATGAGCCCAGTGTGGAAGATAACAGCCAATCCGGGAGCACCACCAGCCTGGCAGCACGCAGCGGTTCGAGGAAGAGTGAGTGTGAGTGCACACATTGTGTGTGTTTGTGTGTATTTATCTATATAGATATAGTTTATAGTGGGGGTTTGTATTGTAGTACATGTACTTTATTGATAATAAAATAACATTTGCATTTATTTATTTACTCTTTTTTTTTTATTAAAGGATGTCCCCATATATATATATATATATATATATATATATATATATATATATATATATATATATATATATATATATATATATATTAGAATAAGAAGTCCCCCTCTTACTTACTGAGAGAGCTAATCTGATAACTGTCAACTGTTTAAAGTTGCCCCCTGTGCCATTAATGTACTTTTACGCAAAAATCAATTCAAAGTGCATGTCTGAAAAGGCTCAGCTGAGACATGCAGTTAAAGAAACAAAAAGGAGGAAATAGAGAGCGTTCAAATATGCCTTATGAATACTTTATGAGGCCTGTTCCTGACCTCCACAAAGCAGTTCAGATGTGTTTCATTGTCTGACTTCCCCTCGAAACATGAAGCCTCGAGAATGGGGACAATAAATGCTGCTGCACCAGCATTTCTGGCTTTGGGACTGGGAACAGTGTGACACTGCAGCTGAACAAGCTGTCTGCCTCCAATCCTGTCAATGCCACTGTCAGAACTCTATCCATCAGGACAGGAAGAGTTGAGGAATGAGACAGAAAAGGGTTTTCGACCTTTACAGACCCACCAACCTCTGCCCCAGACTGTCAGCCATCCAACTTTTAATAAATCCACACTTCAAAATAACTTTATTTAATACATTTTATTATCCTTAACTGATCATTAGTTTGTCATAAGTTCTGTTTTATATATCTACTCCACTGATCACCTGGTTGGTCTCTAAGCGGTCCTGGGTGTATTTAAAATGTTAAACAGGACATACTGTAAGTAACATAATATAGTTGTCTGAAACTTTTGCCTGTGATCTATAGATTAAACCGGCATAAAAAGTGTTATCCTGCACAGTTCTGTGCTGATTCAGGTCTGACCTGAAGAAGTTATAACCTTACTGCAGTGTCCACAATACGGCACCAGCAGGTGCTGCTTACTTCAGATGTTGGCCTGCAGGTGCAATGTATTATACTGGGCAAAAAAGAAACTATTTGATTGGCTACTGTGTGCCAACTCATTTGTGATTGGCTGTGAGCGGACAGAAGGATGTGTGAGGGACATGTCCAGGCATGTTTAGGCAAAGAAGTTTCTCACTCAGTTCCTTCATAGCTCTCTCTCCCATTCTCCCACAGATCGCAACTTTGACAGAACGTCTGTGCGTAGTCGCTCTTTTCGGCGGCTGAATCGAGCCTTTAGTGTCCTGAGGAGGACCAAGAGCGGGACAGCAGTAGCCAACGAGACCACAGAGGAGCGTGACAACCTCAGAAATGCCAACATACCACCGGAGGGTAAGTGTCTGTGTCTTGCAAGTACTGTATTTGAGCATTTGTCAGATGGCCAGTTTGGGAGTCCAGCTAAACACCAGCTTGGCCTGCTAAGGAGACCAGCTAGACCAGAAGAAGACAAGCTGGGAGACCAGTTAGACCAAATTAAAGTGGAGAGAACAGCTGGATACAGAGAAAGAGACAGATAAAGAGTGTGTGTAATGGAGAAGGAAGGGATGGATAAAAATAGAAATCACAGTTTGTTGCTGGAGCTGAAGTTTACAGTCAGGTACATGCTCAGTATGAATTTTTCACCAAGAACAAATTGAAACACATGAACAAATTTACAGTATGCATATATATTTACATACCTGGCTGCATACAGCTCCTTCAATCAGATAGATTTCATCAATATTTTGGTTAAATTTGATATCTTCAAGCTGCTACATTTTTTCATTATAAAATAATAAAATGTAAGCATTTTTAAATATGAAAACTGTCTGATTATAACTGTGCTGTTATGAAGAATTATAGCAGATTAATAAAACCCTGTTTGTGTCAGAACTACAAGCTTAAAGGGATAGTTTCCAAGCCTGTATGAATTTCTTTCTTCTGCTGAACACAAAAGAAGATATTTTGAAGAATGCTAGTAAACAGTTGATGGACCCCATTGGTTTCTATAGTATTTTGTCCATACTATGGAAGTCCCATCAACTGTTTGGTTCTTCAAAATATATTTAGTGTTCAGCAGAAGAAAGAAATTCATACAAGTTTGGAACAACTTGAGCGTGAGTAAATGACGAAGGCCTCAGAGTGGGATGATTTTAGGTGAACTATCCCTTTAAGAGCGTGAAAATGGTCACCCACAAAACACCAAATCAATCCTCTGGGAATTAAGTTTCCTGTCAATATTGTTCAGTAGCGTGCTAAAACAATACCAATGGATATTGTTTGAAGAAAGGGTGTGTGTCAGAAGGTGACAGTCTGGTTTGGGTCCGCTCAGCACCGCAGTAGCATATGGTCCTTTAATAATGCAGATGGAGCCTGAGGAGACTTGTCAGATAGAGACAGAGAGGAAATGAAGCAGAATGTCGGGACAGAGGGACTGGACAGATGAACGCTGAGTGAGACGGTTGCCTTCTGAATGAAAACAAAAGCGAAAAAGAGTGCTTGAGAGATTGGAAATGAGTGAGGAAAATACTGATATGTGTGTGTGTGTGTGTGTGTGTATTCGTTATGTAACACCCTGGTTTGCAGTAGTAATGAGCTTCACTTTCTTTCTCCCTGCAAGCAATCAGATGAGATGAGAGGAAAATATTGACTTTGAAAGAGAGAAACTGCAGATTGTGGAGAACAGGCGGATGAGAGAGAGAGAGAGAGAGAGAGAGAGAGAGAGAGAGAGAGAGAGAGAGAGAGAAAGAGAGAGAGAGAGAGAGAGAGAGAGAGAGAGAGAGTGTAATGGAGACAGAGGGGAAGGATAAAGATAAGGAAAGACAAATCACATAAATTGTTAGCGAATCCAGCTGTAGTTTACAGTCTTTTCATTTACAGATGCAGTACAAATCTTTCACCCGGAACAAATACTAACGCATGAGCATTTTCTGAAAAAGATTACAGTATGTATTTTCATAATTGTCTGACAACTCAAGCTCTATGGCTGCATAACCAATATATAAGTCATCAGTGTCACATGATCCTTTAGATATCAATCAAATATGTTGATTCAAGAAACATTTCTTATTATTATCAGTTTTTTGGGGGGGGATTTGTTGATAAAAGTTTAAAAAGAACAGCATTTATTTGAAACATTTGCTGTCACTTTTATATCGATTGTATGCGTCCTTGTTGAATTAAAGAATTTATCCTTTCAATTAAAAAAATATTTATATAATAATCTCCTAACACTTTGTTTTAATGCTCCCCAAAAGATATTCCATGTTGACGATAAGTGACCTTTAGTGCAACTTTACTAACACCTTACCTAAATGTCTACTGATACTCTAATGAGAGTTAGTTGACATGTAGTTGCAGAGTTACTTATAGTTAGTAGAATGTCTAATGTGTCAAAATAAAGGCTAAACAAAAATCTTACTGACCCCAGATTTTTGAATATCTGTGGTATGCACATTAGTTGGTAAAATGATTCAAACTTAACTTCATCACTTCAATAGTTAGTTTTATCTTTGCTATATTTTTGGGAAGTATTGGCCCTCCTTCCTTCCTCTGATGGATCACTATAATGCTTTAATATAGCATACTATAATTAAGGCTTGAAGTCATGTTTGGCTCTGCTTTGGTCTGGACCGATGCCTTGTTTGTGTAGCACAGAAAGTAATGATCATGTGGGAGTTCACTGATTACAAATTCTCTCTCTCTCTCTCTCTCTCTCTCTCTCTCTCTCTCTCTCTCTCTCTCTCTCTCTCTCTCTCTCTCTCTCAGTATTTGCATTACCTCAGCTGCATCATCTAATCCCTGACGGTGAGGTCACCAGTATTAAGATCACCAGGGTAGATCCTTGTGAACCTCTAGCTATCAGCATTGTCGGGGGCAATGAGACGCCTCTGGTACGCATTCTCATTCAGGATATCTACCGAGAGGGGGTCATCGCTCGGGATGGAAGACTGCTACCTGGGGATATGATCCTCAAGGTGCGTATGTGTGCTAGATCTGATGTTACGTCATTGTACAGTAGGAGTGAATTTGATAGCACATGTTGTCATGGGCTTCACCATCTGTTGTTCAGAGGGGAAGTGTGTGAGGATTCTGCATGTAGCCAGACAGAATCCTTTTTTTTTTGCCAGATTTTTAATGAGTTTTTATTGAATTTAAATGTGTTAAGTAAAATAAGCAGGGATGCACTGAATAAACTGACTAAATTTGGGCTGATAATAAGCATACATTTAGATTTTTTGGCCTATAACAGAAAAATTATATTAGTATTCTATACTATTGTGTATAAATAAACAGCTAAAAATTCAAGTTAATAATAACACTACAATAGAATTTTGCATAAAATGATAAATTAGCTTTAAGTGAGACACAAGTTAGATACAGGCGAAGGTAACTTAAATGTAAATAGCTGCAAGCAACGATGGAGGGCCAAAGCCCCTGTTGTCACCACCATCCCATTGACTTTAGAGCAATTGACGGGAAATATGCATTTAAACTGAGTAAATGTAAAAGGATTATGTCGAGATTTGAGACTCTTCCCCTTTCCAGTTTGTCATTTAATTTCATTTAATCGCTCACCATGGCAACACCATTGGAGATATCCAATATCTGTTCACAATTTAACATCTTTAATGTCTTGCCAGCATGTTTAAGAAGTTTGGTGTGAATCATATAAACAACCTAAGAGGAGCTAATACTTCAGTGCTTAATAATTATTAACAAAATATACATTTAAAACCAAAATATCTGACTTCCTGATGTTCACAGCTAATGACTGTAAATTAGAAAGTTGTCCAGCTCGATGAAAACAATATATGTACTGATTTTGGTGACAGTAAGTAGAACTAAGCCCCCCATATTGTCATTAAGCTCCCTCTTCACAGCCGTTTCTAATGTTTTTCCCATGTCTCCTAGCTGACAATTGTGATGTGTGTGTAGAGTTATGCAACTTCAAGCATGCTAAGAGCCTCAAAAACACCCAAGAATATTATTAAAGTTTGGCATGTTGCCGTGGCAACCATCTTTAAGATATAAAGAATGAGCATAGGTGCAGTATCCCCAAGTCCAGTATCGACAGAAAATGTATAAATTATGACATAACTAATGTTACTATACATTGTGCATCCTTAAAAATACATTTCTAAAAAAAATACAGCTACTTACTGACAGCAAAAGCAGAATCAGATTTCTCAAAATCAAATATCAAAATATTTAACAAACACAAATTTGTCTTTCTAAACCTCAGAATTGGATAAAGCCAGAAAGTAATTACCAAAATTTCAATCAAAAACATTGTTACAGCGTTAATTCCAATTCGGCTTGCAACACTTTCAGATTCCTTTCACTTTCCCCCAATGCCATAATTTCTTGTCCTCTCTTTTATATTTACTTTTATCCATTTGTTATGCGCCTTCCTGCTAATCAAACCCAAAGGTTGCTAGCGCTGTCCTCCACTGTTTGAGCTTCAGAAATGTAATACAAAATGAAAGAAATACAATCAAATAAACAGTTTTCTTGGTTTCTCTCCCTTCAGGTGAATGGCATAGACATCAGTAACGTGCCTCACTGTTACGCTGTGGCGGCTCTGAAGCAACCCTGCACACTGCTGCGGTTGACCGTACTGCGTGAGCAGCGCCACCGTTACCGTTCCCACCACCACTCCCCCTCCGAGGCCTTCCCCACACACGCACCCAACATCCGGGATGACAGCCTGCATGTGGTCCTCGTTAAGAGGGCTCCAGATGAACAGCTGGGCATCAAGCTGGTGCGCAGACCTGACGAGCATGGCGTCTTCATCTTCCACCTGCTGGAGGGGGGGCTGGCTGCCCGGGACGGTAGGCTGAGGGTAGACGACCGCGTGCTGGCCATCAATGGACACGACCTGCGATATGGCGCTCCTGAGCATGCCGCACTGCTTATTCAGGTGAGCAGCATTTTGGGAGAGGTCAAAGGTAATGTGGCGAGTATAAAGCCCAGACGGCAACACGGTGTCAGCCCAGATCCGGCCCACATCTGGTACGTGTGGACTGGTGTTTGCTGTCTGGGAGGGTTGTGTATACCAACAGACAGAACAGTGACAAATGTCACAATCAATAGTGAAATATGTATCATAACTATTCAAAACGAATGCGATTTGAGGTCAATCCCTGATACAAGTGTGTATACCTAAATGAGAATGAAATGCAGGCTGTTCTTAGCCTGACAAGCCAGACCCACATCAAGATGTTTGGTCTGGAAACTCACCAATGACAGCTCAATCCGAGGGGCGGATAAACGGTTGTCTTTCAAACTCCCTCTGCACGCGATAGGATAGCGCTACACCAACCAGAGCAACGAAGGTGAAGCAGAGCTTGTTGATAGATTAAACATTCACCGTATCCAGTCGGCAAAACTCAGAACATCTTCCCTTTTTAAGAATGACTTCAGTGCTGTTCATTGTTCTTTTCTCAGAGAAAAGCTTAACTCCAAGTCTTCCAGAGTCGCGGTCAAAGCTGATTCGAAAGACCGCCGGCGTTCGCCAGTTTCTGTGTTTACTAGAAGCACGCAAACGCAACTCGGCCGTCGTCATTATGGCCCCGCCCACCGACTATACACAATGTGATTGGCCCGTCCAGATTGAGAGGAATACAGCTCAGAAGGGCATTGAGAGTTGCTAGACGACACTTGCGGGCAGATTAAGGCCCCGTCCACACGGAGATGCGTTTCGCTGTATACGTATACATTTTGTACCGTATCAGCGTTTCGTCCACACGGATCCGGTGTTTTAGAAGCATAAATCCAATATTTTTCAAAACCGGGTCCCAAAGTGGGTAAATCTGAAAACGATCATCTTTCGTCTTCGTGTGTACAGCGAATCCGTATATTTTCTGAAACGGTGATGTCATCACACTACGTCCAGCACGGTGAAAGAGTTAAGGGATACAACTACGGGCACTGGGCATGCGCACATCAATATATGTTTTGGGTTGGGGTAGGTGTAGGCATTAATAAAACACATCTGTTAAGTAGCAAATGTATTTATTGTTATTTAATTGTGAGATTTTGTCTCACCTCCGACCACTGCTATACCCCATCTAGCCACAACTCTTCTTCTCCGTTTTAAGTGTATTTCTGTGGCAGAATTACAGCGCCACACACTGGCCTGGCATGCAAACTACATCGTTTTTAGTCCGTTTTCTTAATTCCGTGTGGACGCAGATATTTCTTGAAACAAGGAAAAAAAATGATCGGATTAGGAAAGCGCTGGCTTCGTGTGGACGAGGCCTAAATTTGTTGCCGCTAGGGTGCGTCTAGATTTCTAGGCTAGGCTGTTCTTGCTAAAAAGTAAAATACAGCACATCTGACAATACGTACTTCATTTGCTTTAAAGGGCTAGTTCACCCAAAAATGAAAATATCATTAATTCCTCACCCTCATGTCGTTCGACACCCGTAAGAGCTCCGTTCATCTTTAGAACACAAATGAAGATATTTTTGTTGAAATCCGATGGCTCAGAAAGGCCTTCATTGACACCAATGTCATTTCCTCTCTCCAGACCCATAAAGGCACTAAAGACGTCGTTACAAAGCCCATCTCACTACAGCGGCTCTACAATCATTTTATGAAGCGACGAGAATAGTTTTTTTTGCGCAAAAAAACCCCAACTAAATAACGACTTATATAGTGATGGGCCTATTTGAAAACAAAGCTTCGAACGGTTATGAATCAGTGTATCGATTCAGGATTCGGAACGTCAATGTAGGGATTCATTAAGATTTTCGAGAAAAAACTATTCTCGTCGCTTCATAATGTTATTGTAGAGCCGCTGTAATGAGATGGGCTTTGTAACGACGTCTTTAGTGCCTTTATGGGTCTGGAGAGAGGAAATGACATTGGTGTCAATGAAGGCCTTTCTGAGCCATCGGATTTCAACACAAATATCTTCATTTGTGTTCTGAAGATGAACGGAGGTCTTACCGGTGTCGAACGACATGAGGGTGAGGAATTAACAACAGAATTTTCATTTTGTGGTGAACTAACCATTCAATTAAAAATACAGTCGGACTGACAAGGGCAACTTTCATGGAATAAACATAAAATTGCAGTGCAATTTCATCACCAAATGCAGGTAAAACACCTTTAAATGACCTACAGCTGTGCCAGTAATACAGTGAGAGAATCTTTCTTCATCCACACAGATTGTAAGAAGCTCTTTTGTTGTGTTTCTTTCATCTATTCTAATGTCAATATATATTTCATTCCATATTATATTTTCATCTTTCACGTAACAGGCTTACAACTAAACACATGGAGTAATTGCATCAGCTCCTTCAGAAGTATGTGATTGGCTCAAACTCACTGACAGCAGACTTTTTATCCTAATCTCAAACCATTCCTTTTACACACAGCATTAATATGCAACTTCTCCAGCAATGTTACAAATTGAAGCTGATTTTGTCAACAGGTTTTGTTCATACGTGACCTCTACAATTACAATAGGGTACAGAAAAAGAAAAAGCACAGCAAATGTTCATGCTTGGTGTAAATAACAGCAGAGAAATTACATTTTGCTGCAGTGCTTCACTTTCGAACTGTTGACATTTATAAAGCCTAATATAAGTCATTTTAAGGCACTTTTATTGCTAAGCCTTTTCAGCATTTCAAAGAATGAATGTTTACAAAACCTTCTAATCCTAACCTGTGGGGTCTAATTCAGTAAAGTCCCAAAAATATGGTTATGGTTCCGGTATAGAGCTTACATAATGTTTGTGGCAGTTTATTTGACTGTGGTTTCATCTCGGTGGTTAGAGGCGTGTCATGATGATATGAGGGTGTGTAAGAGAAGATGGTGAGTGTGTGATCTGATATGTATTTCAGTGTGATGGTGGGTCTTTCTGAATGTTGTTATTCAGCTTTTTGCTTCCTGTCTGGTTCAGATTGGTCTCGAAGGAGCCAAGATGGCCGCTCACAGCAGGAGTTTCTGACATAGATTAACTGCTGGCAGGAAACTGATTAAATTAGTCCAATTAAGGCGATAACAAGCTAAGCCCACTCATTTAAGAGGCAGCGACAGAGCACTGAACTCCCAAGAACTCTATGGGCTCTCCATGCGAGTGAGCAACATACGCTACAGGGTTGTCAAAAGAAAGGGTTAATGCAGAAGAAAGCTGTGATGCACTCAGATGGAAAGTCAGAAATGGATGGAAAGAGGAAAAGATAAATAAATCAGAGAGGGAAAAACTAGAGCCCATGCCCTCCTTCAGCTCACACATACACAGCATGAATCCCAAATCTCCATATATATTAGTTTTTCTTTAATAAGTACACACGTCTGAGATATAATCACACATTCACACTGAGCTGGAGCTGTAGGGCATTGGCAGTCACAACATCTGGTAATTGTGCTTCCTAGACGTCCGGAGAGTAATGAGACATTACGCACACACTCTCTGGAGTATGAACGGACTATTTTAAATTTTAAATTCAGTTTTTGAACTGCTCGTTCCTCTGGGAAATTGTTGTCCTCTGTTTGCTCTCCTGTAGAGTTCGAAAGGTTTCTGCGGTAGACGGCTGATGTTAGGCCAACTTTCACCCGCCGTTACGCTAATGTTAAAGGCCTCATGAAATCAAAATGGTTTTTAGTACATGTTTATTATCCTGGAGGACATTTTGCAGGGGACCTTTTTCAAGGGCACTATATAATTTCATCTGATAATGTATACAGTGAAAAATAAATTGGTTAAATAATTATATTTAATTAAAAAAAAAAATCTATCTATCTATCTATCAATTAAAATTACTATATATATATATATATATATATATATATATATATATATATATATATATATATATATATATATATATATATATATATATATATATATATATATATATATATATATATTAATTAAAGGAAGTGTATCACTTAATGCAATCACTTATCTTCCCTCTCCCGGATGCCGAATCATTACTGACTTTGTGATTGGTAGATAGGTGGAGGGCGGAGCTTCAGGCCAAAACATCAACTTCAGTTGAGGGCTGCAACAACAACTTTTAAATGACAATATCCTGGCCGGACTACTGTTGTCAGTGATATAAGTATTTGAAATTAACATGATTTCTTAATGTCTAGTGACATATCAGGTATACCATTTTATGATTAATTAAATCCATTTCTTACATACAGTTGCTTTAATAAATATAGATGAATCATTTTGCACAACACAGACTTTCGTCCAATCAACTTGCTCTCTAGAATGAAATGTTCCCGTCAAGCTACTTACCTTGTCCCTAACTTAGCATGTTTCGACATTCATATAACCTCATGTATTAACCTTAAAATCACATAAGGCAGGACACTAATGGCACCTGCTACATGTTCTACAGGCGAGTGAGGACCGCGTCCACTTCATTGTGTCCCGCCAGACTCACATCCCTACTCCGGACATCCTACAGGAGGCGCCATGGAACATGGAAGGGCCACCGCCCTACTCGCCTGTGGATATTGAGCAGTCTTTACTGGTGGGTTTCATGAGCATAGGCGCACACACTATTTATTTCCCGTCCCTCTGCACCACTTTACTAAACATTCTCTTATTGAGGAAAAAGATCTGAAAGCCTATTACTTCTACATCAAAGAATTGCGCAATCAGCCAGCTCACACTCGCGCGCACACACACACACTCCTCTGAGACAGCCGTCTCCAAACCTATTAACAGAAGAAAACCCAGAAGGAGGAAACACAGCCGTGGCAGGGTGGATTTCAGTGTGTCTTCTAAATGGGATTTTCTGCTGCTCAATATCTGCACTGACAACTTCTCTTGTTCTAATAAAACTCAAATTCATTGTTAGTCATTTTTCTCCTTTCCTACCTCTGCTGACAAAAACATCTTTAGGCCAATCTGTGAGGGTTTGCGGGTCTTTGTGGTTTTAAGAGTCAATGACAAATAAAGGTGTGGAGTCATTTACCATTATTAGACCAATTTTTGTGGGTGAAACCCAGGTGAAAAACACGTACTATTAAATGTATTAAAAATGCATTATGGGATATATGTATTGGATTAAAAATGTACCTCAGTATGTTTTTAGTACATTTAATATTATGTATTTTTCACCTGGGGAATGCAGATTTCGCAACGGGTTGAAGCTGGTCACATGGATTCAACACGTTGAACAACAGAAAGCTGCTTGGTTTGAAAGTAACTTTAGTGTGAGATGTGCTTCATACATTGTTACACTATTGTCAATAAACAAAATTTCACTAATGTGACCACACCCTAATAATGTCCACGGTCCAAGACAAAAAACGAAACAAAAAAGAAAGTAAAATGTTGGTTTAAACATTTTCTTATAATTGTACACTTTGTATTCATGTTGGTTTAGTGAGATTTAAAGGGTTAGTTCACCCCAAATTTTAAATTATCCCATGATTTACTCACCCTCAAGTCATCCTAGGTGTATATGCCATTCTTCTTTCAGATGAATTCAATCAGAGTTATATTAAAAAGCCCTGATTTTCAATTGGCAGTGAATTGATGGGGGACTTTTGAAGTCCATAAAAGTGCATCTATTCATCATATAACTGATCCAGACAGCTCCAGGCCTTCTGAAGCAAAGTTGTGCATTTGTGTAAGAAAAAATATACATATTTAAAACTGTACTGGCTAAAATAACTAGCTTCCGGCAGTTAGCGTTACTTAAATGAAGTGTATGTAAGATTGTGGCCAAAACTGGTACTGCAGGTGTATCCCCTCTCCCCCTTCCCCTGACTCGAGGTTGCCAGATTGGCTGCAGGATCAGCAGGAACGTTTGTAGATGCAGCTGTGGTAACTAGAGCAGATCTGGCAATAGAGATGCTGAAACACTACTGACTTTGTGATTGGGTCGATAGGTGGAGGGCGGAGCTTCAGGCCAAAACACAACATGTCAACATCAACATCAGTTGAGGGCTGCAACAACAACTTTTAAATGACAATATCCTCGCCGGACTACTGTTGTCAGTGATATGAGTATTTGAAATGAACATGATTTCTTAATGTCTAGTGACATATCAGGGCCATTTTATGATTAATTGAAATATATTTCTTACATACACTTCCTTTAAGTCGACTTAAGAGCGACTTAAGTCGCTAAAAGAGTAATCCCTGACGCATGCGTATTGACGAACTCAGAAGCACAGAGGATAGAGCAAAACAAAACACCGGGCATGAATTAGTCTAAAACAATAATTTTAAAGAGAAATGGTGGAGTTTGTTGCCCAGAACTCTCCACGAGAGGCATCAAAGCTTGTGATGCTCCTGTACATCGCGTCAGGGGTTACTCTTTTAGCGCAAGTTGACTTGCATACCGCAGACCAGCGGAAGCTAGTTATTTTAGTCTATAAAGGTTTAAATATAGATTCCCCCCTGGAGCCGTGTGGAAGTTTTACGATAGATAGATAGATGCACTTTTATGGACTTCATAAATGGAGCAACAATTTACTGCCATGATAAAGGTTGGAAGAGCCAGAACATTTTTAATATAACTCTGATTGTATTCGTCTGAAAGAAGAATGTCATGTACACCTAGGATGACTGGAGGGTGAGTAAATCATGAGATCATTTAAATTTTTGTGTGAACTAACACTTTAAAAGTGTTTTACATTTAAATGATTGTAAAAATGTGATAAAATACTTCCCTTACACCTTGAGTGCATGTGTGTACATGTCTTAATCACTATAAAAATACTTTTTACAATAAATAAATAATTTGTACAAAAGTATTTTTTATTTCACAAATTATTAATTAATAAACAAGTCTGGTCACACCACATGGAAAGGTCATAAAACTGCCAAATTATCAGATATTTTAATAGACTTTGACCTCGACACATAGTAATAAAGATCTGCAGGGTTCCTCTATGGTGCATCTCCCTGTTTTTTTAAATGAAAAATGGCACTTAACCCCCTATAAAACCAGACCAGATCAGAACAAACCAAACCCTCTCCTTTATTATCTCTCCACCACTCTTTTTTCCCTTACAATCACTTTTTATCCTTTCTGTAACTCTTGTTAAATCGCTTTTACACACTAAGAGAGGTGAAAACATATTGTCAGAGGCTTTTCACTCCTCTGAATTAGACACAGCCTAACACACACACACACACACACACAAACACACACACACACACACACACACACACACTCTCTCTCTCTCCAGCGATAAGCCTGACACACTAACTCCAGATCTGATTTGCTGTAGCCGGAGGCTCAGACTAAATATAAACAACCCTTTTATTGAACTTTAATAACGCTTTTTATTAAGTTAGAACTTAGCGACTGTGTTTGTTGTTTTTGGAGGGGAGCCAAGGCAGAATTTGGCCACGGTCAGCAATAATCACAGCGTCCTGCAAGCTCAACATTTATTACAAACACACGCACACAAACACACGCTTCGGGCAGTCATGTGTTCAGACATTATTCTTATGCGTGGCGTCAGGAAAGCATCAATCCAGAGCCCAACAACAAGTCATAGATAACCACACGTCATAAACCCAACATTTTGCACTGAAATATTTAGCAAATTAATCTCTAATTTCATGTCTCTCCATTCCAGGATTCATGCCAAAAGCCTGCGTGTTACGAGAAGACCGTGACTCTGTTAAAGGAGCCACATGATTCTCTCGGCATGACGGTTGCTGGTGGGATGAGCAGCAGGGGGTGGGATCTGCCCGTCTACGTCACCAACGTTGACCCCAATGGAGTGGTGGGACAGGAGGGCTCGATCTGCAAAGGTAACCCTCACAGAGTGTCTAACCTTTTCAGACACATCTAACAAAGCCACACACACCTGTTTCCAAGGTGCCCCTCTGATCTTTCCTCCTTTTGAATGCAAGTACACACACAAACAAAGACACACCTGCTACTGCATATGCATGACTGTCATCAGCTCTGCAAATATATGCATATAACACTAGAACATGACACACTCCCACGTGTACACCTGCCATACTGTCTCTCTATCACAGTTATCAGCTGCCAGCTGAGCCTATGGAAGGTTCTTAAGGTTTATTTCTGTCACATGTGACATGTACGTAGGCGTGTGAAGGTGTTATCATGCACAGGCTGCGTGTGTGTGTGTGTGTGTGTGTGTGTGTGTGTGTGTGTGTGTGTTCAGAGCATAAAATACAAACACTCGCACACAAAGCGTTTAGACTTTGTGCTGTATAAACGTGAATAAAAGTGTGAGTGGATAAAATTTAGAATTATATATATATATAAAAAAAAAAATAGGCAGTACAAATATTTTTTCAACATTGATAATAAGAATTATTTCTCAAGCTTTCCATGTTTTTATTGTTATGCGGTAAGGGGCGGCGCTTTGACATCTGAAAGAGTACTGAATCTCCTGATCAAAACACATGTGAAGAAGCAGCAGAAACAAGCGATATGTAATCATAATCATATGCATATAAATGTCTTGCGTTCCTGAATGAAATGTCAACCCAGGACGAGCATACTGGACTATAGAAGGGTTTTTTGTTTTAAAACAGAGGGTCAGTTCTTTCTTTTGATATATTTTAAGTTCAGATATTCATACACCAAAATATTCTGGGGGCCTTGACATTTTTGTGAAAATGATCAAAAACACTCACATTGACGGACAACTTTATTTTTTTTAAACACTGGGGGGACAGAGTTAAAATTATGTATGAAGATTAATGTGATATACTGTAAACACACAATCAGAATAATAAAATAGATGTGAGATTCCACAGGGGCCTCATTTATGAGATGATGCGTAGAAACCGTCCTACATTTGATCTTACGATTATTTCTTAAATGTGCCCTCCGAGGTGAATGTCTGATCCTGTCCTACTTTCTCCTTTTCCATCTTTAATCTCTGCAATCTCATCATATTTATATAATTCATGTCAAATGTGTACAGACAATATGACAGCAAAAATGATCCAATTTCAATTAAAAATGCACTCGATTCTTGTATGCACATTATTCTATTAAAAATGTGAGGAAAATTAACTTGGCTATAAAATCACATCTACTCAACATAACAAAACACAACTCCAAGCTGTTAGTCTGGTGATCTCTATAGTAAAGTCTATCCCGTCTCCTAGGTGACATTCTTTTAAACGTGAATGGGGTTGACCTGACGGGTGTGACTCGGAGCGAGGCTGTGGCTAACCTGAAGAACACCTCGTCCCCGGTGGTCCTGCGGGTACTGGAAATGAGACCCCCTAATGAGACCTCCCTGGACTGCATGCCGCCCCTGCATTCCCCCTGCGCTCTCTTGCCCTCTTCACCCGGAGACATCAAACTACCCCCGCCTAATGATGACTACGCCCCCCTCTGGGTGTCCTGGCTCCAGCTGCCCAGGTACAATCAACAGAGCAAACGCAAAGAAACAGACGATAATTATTTTGAAGTATTTTGGCTGCTTTTTTTCCTAGTCTTTCCTCAACTTTCTTCCCGTCTCCGAGCTTTTTATTTTGCCCATATTTAATAAATTCTTGAGATTTTAAAAGAATTGTTTGCTGTGGCAGTGTGTGAAAGGGCTTAACAACTTCCCAAACGATTTGATTTGCATAATTCAAAAAGTTGTGTGTAGGACAGAGAGAGAGAGTGTCAGGAGAACCGAGCAGGGTTGAGGAAAGCCCTTCTCACACTCTCTCTGCTGTAACAGGTTTAGATGCTTGAATGTGTGATGGCTTTAAATAGACCTTTCTCTCTCATTCCCTGAAAATGTCTTTCTAGTTATCTGCTCCTTTCTTTCTTTCTACATCATATTTCACAGAAGTCCACTCTAAATCTGAGCTTAGCTGTTTGATATCATGGTAAATATCCATAAAAGAAGTCTTTTTCTAAATCGTGTCTCTGTATTGCTCACCGTTTGAAACTCGCTTATTTCCCCACAAGCTCCGTCTGAACCCTTTATCTATTATAACTGTATCTTTTCACTTCAGCGTACACCTCTATGCATCTAACTTGAATGGACAGTTCACCCAAAAATTAGCCTCACAAGCCAGACCCACATCAAGTTGTTTGGTCTGGAACCACTGACAGCTCAATCCGAGGGGCGGATAAACGGTTGTCTTTCAAACTCCCTCTGCACGCGATAGGATAGCGCTACACCAACCAGAGCAACGAAGGTGAAGCGGAGCTAGTTGTAGATTAAACATTCGCCGTATCCGGTCAGCAAAACTCCGAACACATCTTCCCTTTTTAAGAATGACTTCAGTGCCGTTCTTTTCTGAGAGAAAAGCTTGACTTAAAAGTCTTCCAGAGTCGCGGTCAAAGCTGATTCGAAAGACCGCCGTTCGCCAGTTTCTGTGTTTACTAGAAGCACGCAAGCGCAACTCGGCTGTCATTATGTTAAGCCCCGCCCACCGACTCTATACACGATGTGATTGGCCCGACCAGAGTTTGGCTTTTACAGCTCAGAAGTGTATTGAGAGTTGCTAGACGACACTCACGGCAGATTAGATTTGCTGCCGCTAGGGTGCGTCTAGATTTCTAGGCTACCCAAAGTTTATAATTCTGTAAAATAATGTTGAATTTGTTAAGGTATCAAGCAGGGGCGGAGCCAGACGATGTAAACATTCGGGGCTTAGCCCAAACCTAGGGGGGTCCGGGGGTATACTCCCCCGGGGAGATTTTTTTCCATTTACATCAGCTAAATGCACTATTTTTCAGGCTGTTTGAGATAATAGAATGCCTAAAAATCTATATACTATCTGGGAAAATAAGTTACTCAGTAAAAAAAAAAAAAAAAAAAAAAAAAAAAAATTCACCCAGTTAGAGCCTACAACTGTTCTCCAGCTGTAGTGAATCCAAAACACCAAACATGTTAAGGATGACTCATTTTAACCCCAGGCAAATAAAAAAGGCAACCATTATCTGACTATTTTTAAGTTAGCCTGCATAGGTGAAATTGGAATTTGGTGTAAACATCATTATTAATCTTTAGAGTTCAGTTTGGTTTACTTTGTGCTTAGCTGACAGATTTGCTACATCAGAATCCATGACCAATCAGATGTTGTTTTCGGCTGCAAACTTTCGCGGTTGGTTAGTTCTTCAAAGGAAATGCCCATATTTGGATTAGACAGCGTTGTGTGTGTGACTGATAGCTTTATAATGATACCAGGCATGACATGTTTCTTTCTGTGAATGGAGACGGCACGGGAGCTCGCGTTAGAGTAACTTTGGATGATTTCAGGTAGAAATCTAAAGGCGCACAGTGACAAAATATAATGAAATAACACCCTTAAATGTGTAATGTTGCCTTTTTTTTATTGTGACATGAAAGCTTACATGTTAAGGGAGTAAACTGGCCCAAAATCTCAAAATTGACTTTGTTTTCACCTGTCGTGTCTCGCCTTAATAAGTAAAACCTAACGTTAACTCTAGCTAGCCAGCAATTCAGTCATGTAACTCAAGTGTTACAGCGGATTCACAAACCTGCAACACTTTCGTCTGACGCAGAATCTCTCTCTGGCCGGTGAGGTTTAGTGTTCCTTTTAAAAAAAATGTGTAGTGTCCATGTTAACTATAGTTAACTACGACGCCGGTGAAATACAAAAGCCCGCCAATCCCTGTTGACAACGACGAAGAAGAAGATGTATATTCTTCTTCGTTAGTTTTTATTGGCAGTTGGCATTGGCAAACAAGCTGGGGATTTTGCGACAGTGTATGTGTGCGACGCAATGCCGACTGCCACACACACACGGTAAAGGAGCTTTTGTTTCATTTTTTGCCGCTCCAGGCTGAAAGACTGAGAGGAAATGAAACAAAATGATTTTTTTATTTTTTTTTTATTTTTACTAAAAGATTCGGGGCTTTTGACAAAACATTCGGGGATTAAGCCCCATTAGCCACCCCCCCGCTCCGCCCCTGGTATCAAGCACTAATGAACAACAATTTATTAATCTAGGCAAATGATAATTTGCATTCTGGGCAACTTGAGGTTCTTTCCTGATCCTGTTTTCCTCTCTCTTCTCCCATTGCTTTATACGTCTCCTTCACTAATAAAGACTAAAAGCCCCAAAATATAACTTTGCTATTGTTACTTTTCCTTTTTAAATAAATAATAATAATAATCATCATATTGTAGTTCACTGGAAATGTTTAAAATGCATTCATACTATATATGCAGAAATTAACATTAATCAATAATCAGTCAAATATAACTTATTGTTATTCTTTTTTATTATCATCATATTTAATTTATACAATTGGAAATGTTTAAAATGTATTCATACTATATATGCAAAAAATAAGCATTAATCAATAATCAGTAAAATATAACTTTGATGTTCCTTTTTTAATAATTATTATTATTATCTTATTTTAATTTTATTTATACAACTGGGAATGTTAAACATTTATTCATACTATATGCAGAAATTATAGTAACGTTTGTTTAAAAATGTTTAATACAACTTAAATTTTTTTAATTAATTAATAATGTGTATGCATGCAGAAATTAACATTAACCAAGATTATTAAATGCTGTAAAAGTATTGGTCATAATACCCATTGCTTTAGCTAATGTTAACAAATTAAAGGAGCACTATGTAAAAATAAATTCAGTAAAATATCCAAAAACCACAAGGTCAGTGTTATATATTTTCTTCAGTTGAGTATTTACAATATCCAAAATGTTTCCAACCATTTGTAAATCGTGAGAAAACCAAGGACCCGGGACGTCTGAGGGAGTCGCCTGTCAATTGCATCATATCTGCATTACTCTCGGTTTCCAGTTTTATTCTGCAGAAACACTTTACTCTTACTGCAGTGTGAACCAGTGTCACAGCAGCCGCTGAGCGAACGCACAGAGTAACGTCATAAAATCATTTTAAATACACCTAACATGATACACAGAGCTGCGTTACCTTATACTCATGACCGGAAAAGCAGAAAGGGCGCCGGTGACTGTGGCATAATAAAAGCTGCTCGCGAGCTGTGTCACACTCGTCTCTCATTAACAATCGACCAGCGGCCTTGCTCAGCTCCCTCAACTCTCGGTCCTGCACTGCTAAATACTACAGTAATGTTAATAACCGCATCCATGAACATGAGTACTATCCCGACTCTTTTCCACCGGCTGAAGACCACATGTACCAGGATTCTGAGTTAAAACTTGCCGTCATCAATCTATGACTTGTTCTGAATAGCCGCCCTCAAGCAGACGCAAAAGTTACATAGTGCACGTTTACACCTTATAGTAAAGTGTTACCAAAAAATTCTATCAAATTTTACACAGTGTGTAAAAGTAACGGAGTAACTATCAGTCAAATCAACAATCAACAAAAAAAGAAAAGAAAAGAAGAAGATGCATTTAAAGTGAATAATTTCCTGTCTGGGTGAACTACCCCTTTAAGTGTTCTTGCATTATATGCTTTGCCCTTTGTCTACCTGTATAACAGCTGAATGATGATACAATTAACCTTGACATTTCTGTCCTTTCCAGGCATCTATACTGCTGTAAAGACATAGTCCTCCGCAGGAGCACGTCTGGCAGTCTGGGTTTTAGTATTGTGGGTGGACAAGAAGAACTCAACTGTAACCAGTCCTTCTTCATACGCTCCATTGTAGAGGGCACGCCGGCCTACAACGACGGCAGGATACGGTACGGACACCTGGAATATGTAGTGTCTTCTTTTGACGGAAACCATGCTTTATGTAGAGCACCTATAAATAACTGCCTAGTACAATTTATTAAATGCTATATTTTTTTCCCTTTACCCTCATTCTCCAACATTCTGAAACTTCATCCCTCTTTATTTTTTTCTAATTAGCTGTGGGGACATCCTGCTGGAGGTGAACGGCAAGACTACCTGGGGAATGACACACACGGCTCTAGTCCGCCTACTCAAGGAGCTGAGGGGTCGGATCACTCTCACCATTGTTTCTTGGCCTGGCAGCCTGCTATAGGACTACTCAGCATGGGGGAGGGGCTTATCACACTGACCCTGCACTGGGGGTGGAGCTTACAGTAAAGACCTAATGACAACAAAAACGGTGGATTTTAAAATCCAAGACTTCCTTATAAGGTGGGGCTTATGACACGGACTGCCCCTCCCGGAGCAGGAAATGACACTTGGACCTCATCCGGGTATTAGGAGCTAGGACTCTAAACATGAAGGCATAATGCCAACGGCATAACTCCGCCCCACCAGGAAGCACGTTTGTCAGACTCCAAAACCAGGAGGCGCTTTCACAATTGCCCCTTTGTCGATCGGCACGGCATAAATATGACATTTGTGCATGAGAGGAGCATCGTGTCGGTTATAGATAGAAGGCGGAGCTCTTAATCTGTACTAAAGGACTTGTGAGGGTCTAAAAACAAATTCAGGATGGTGCGAGGAGCACGTCTGTCAATAAATGACTCGGGAATAGATGTATAAACGTTACGGGCACTGTGCTCTATGTAGTCAGATTGTGTGACTCTAATGTTGTTCGTAGAGGACGTTCAAGATGCTGCACATGAGAGGGGTTTCCTTCGGATGAGAGGGGAAAGGCATACTGGGATCGGTAGGGTTTGGGCGGGGGACACACGTTGCCAATTCCATTAGTTTTACATGTTAGAAAATGCATCGAAGTGGACGCACATTCTTTACTATAAACGTCGATGTCTGAAAAGTTGATAACGAAACAGATTCAAGCACTTGTACTTTGACTAATATTACTTTTGGTTTATTTCTCTCTCTGTTTCTATGGCTTTCAGATATCGGCTTCATTTCTTTCGTTCTGACAGTGGTTTGTTCTCTCCATCTGCTGGCGTGGAGACACATTTGCCAAGTAGTTCTTTCTATGTTGGTACATTTCAGATGCTGTCACATATGAAAATAAACTATAGTGAGTAATAAAAAAGAATAGCAACTGAAAAAAAGAAAAGCAATGTTAATAGTCTATTTTAAAAATGGATGATAACTTATAATGCTTATGATAATGTGAGATTTTGGCGGCCTTGCTGACTTTTTTTGTTTACTTTGGAGGAGAGAGGCGGGAGAGAGCGGTGTGTGAAAGGCTCACTGTGTGAGTGTATGTTTGAGTGTGTGTGTGTGTGTGTGTGTAGGTGTCATTGTGGGGTAAGATGTGTGTGCTCTGGCATCTCGTGCTTTGGCTTGTGCAGTATATTGTATCTGTTGGTACCTTTGGTTCAATGATCAATAAAGTCATTCTACAAAGAGACTTGTGTTACTGTGAGAGTTTTTAGTATGTGTATGTGTATGTGTGTGTGTGTGTGTGTGTGTGTGCGTTTAAAAAAAACGTTTAAAAAGATTTAAAACGTTTGACGGTTCTTTAAAAAATAGGCTTATGTTCACCAAGGATGCATTGATTTGATCAGAGATACAGTAAAAACAGTAATATTGTGAAATAATATTACAATTAAAAATACTTGTTTTCTATTTGTCAAATTGCTGAATGTTCAGCAGTCTTTAGTGTGTCTCATGATCCTTCAGAAAACCTTTTACGGTAATATGCCGATTTGCTGCTCAAGACACATTTCTTACAATTATCAATGTCAGTTGTGCTACCCAATAATTTTGTGGATGCCACGAGACATATCTTTTAGGATTCTTTGATGAATAGAAAGTTTAAAAGAACTGCATTTTTTTGGAAAAAAAAAATATTTTGTTGTATTATACGTCTTTATTGTCACTTATGATCAATTAAATGCATTCTTTCTGAAGAGTATTATTAAAGCTACACTGTGTGATATTTTCCCCCATCTAGCGGTGTAAAGGTATATGACCATCCAGTGAATAATAGTTTCTGTTCCTCTCAATTCTGATTTAGTTTTAACTCCTACGGTGGCCAATTTAGTCCAAGATTAACATGGGAATCCCCCTCTTCACATTCGACACGGTGCCATCGAGTGTTAAAACGCGAAAGGCGAAGCTTGAATTTACGGGTATGTCCCTCTTTGGCTAATGTACTTTCAAGATGGAGGGGCAACATGGCGACCGGCATTCGAACCCCTCACCCGTATGTATTTTCAATGGCATATTATAAACTTATGAGAATACTTTATTACTTGAAAGAAGTAAATATACATTAATGAGCACGTATATTTTTGAAAGAACTAAGTGTTTTTAGCTAAGTATAAACTAAAAAAGTTACACAGTGTGGCTTTAAGCATTAAACAAATTATTATAAAGCATGAAAATCAAAACAAAAATTCTTACTGACAGTAAACTTTTGAACGGTAGTGTAAATGTGAATGTGCTGACTGACCTTGACTTAAGGTCAGTACATCAGCTGGATTTCTCCACGCTAAAATCATGGTTCACACACGTTTACATTTCTTGATCATGTTTATGCTTTTCAACAAAATTAACATTTGGCACAACAAAAATACCATTGTGTATTATGAAAATAATAGGAAGTCATTTTAAATAATGAACAAATACATTTAAATAAAAATATTGTGTATCCTTTGGACCACTTTTAAGTTTTTTATAAATGACATTTTCAAGAAATTAAATGTTAAATTGCTAAAACTGTAACATAAATGGGCTTATCAAGCGTTTGGCATATGATTAATCAAAATCTATTCACAGCTGGTCAATCAGGCTTTGACTGGTGACGAAACTAATGATCTTTCACTAAAGACCTCCTATTGGTCCACAAACGGGCTCACCAGCTGGCTAGGCAGTTATTCTGTGGCCTCCGACTGGTTCTCCTGGTCCGCACCGCGCTCCTCGCTGGGCTCAAGGCTTCCTCGGTTGTGTCTGGAGCGTTTGTGCCTGTGTCTCCTGTGGCTATCTGCGTCATCACTATCATGACGCCTCCTACTATTGCCACTAATGAGAGAGAGAGAGTAGAGTAGAAGAAGGTCACATGATCTATATATATAATGGTTATATAAGATGGTTTGCCCCCTCTAATGAAGATCACCTTTGTAGGCCAGCGTGTGTGTGTTTGTATGTTATTCTGCATGATGTGTCTGATGTGGGGCTGTATTTGCATGTGAACATCTAATACATGTATTTAATTTGTTGTTCTGTGTGTATTTTTTACATAAGGGTAATTGTTTGACCCCCCCAGGCTTCGAATTCACCTTGTATGATAGTATATTATAGTAGTATATTATGTGTGTTGCCAGTGTGAGAAATTAAACTTTTTTAATTAAAGGGCTAGTTCACCCAAAAATGAATGCAGTGGATACAGATGACAGCCGGGTCACTATAGTGTCAGCCGAGGAATTAAACACACAACTAGATATGATTATAATAGAATGTCATGAAATATTATATATATATATATATATATATATATATATATGTGTGTGTGTGTGTGTATCATATGTCTGATAACAGATAAAAAACGGAGTTCACTGCAAGAGACCTTTTCTGCCCTCACATCTGAAACATCTGGGGGAAACATGTCACCCTTGGCGTATATATTGTGTCTTTTACTGTCCTGCACCATGGTGAGTTTGTGGGTTACCTGCGTGAGGATCTGTGTTGTTCATTCCTGTCTCTGTGTCTTCTTTCTCGATGTCTGTCCCTCGCTCCTTCTCTTCCCGATCCTTCTCTTCCCGAGCTTTCCCTGTACCTCTCGCTCCCGTGATGACTGTGATCCCTGTGTCGAGATACACGCTCCTCCTCGCTGCACACAAATATTCAAGCACACTCATTAGTCATGAGGGAAAATAACAGCACATCACATCTGTTCGAAAACTCAGAAAAGGTCCCTAGATAGCTGCCAATTAACTGTCAAGGAACCTCATAAGTGACAATTTGGATGAGGGTTACATAAAACGTAGCCTATTTAGTTTCAAATTTATGTTTAAATAGTAGCCTATAGTATTATTTTTTTGATTTCATCTATGTTCATTATGAAAATTGAACAGCATGAGGCTGCATAATAATATGCACAATATGTTGAGAGAAATGGATTAGACATGATTTTGACCACTTCTTTAAGTTTTGTTTTGTAGAAAGTCTTTCTTTAAAGTGAATTTCTTTTTTATATTTGTATTTTTATCAATGTTTCATCAACCAATTGCCTGTATATTTAACAAATAAGAAGCAAACCAAGAATGTTAGGAATTAATTGAAGTGTGCAACAAACCCACTTGATGGTTTCCGCGGCCTTTGAGTAAGGCTTAACGCTTCCGTTTTTAATACATTTCTTGATTACTTAATTACAGGTCTATAGATAGTTATTATATTTGTGGCTTTAAAGCAATAGGCTATGCTATGTTGTATAAAGTGGTATAAATAAACGTGACTTAACAGGAGTGCTGAATCACAGAGCTGTTGCAGATGTATAAACCTTGATATGATGAGATCAGACACTCTCTTTAAAATGTCATATTTGTTATGTGCTTTTTTGTAATGTAGGAGCCTTGTGTGCAGCGCTGTCATACGCCATGTGCGCAAGAAAGCCTGTGTTCGAGACTTCGAGTTCATGAATTACGTCATTAGCGATTTGATTAAAGAAGTTATTCAACCCCTAATGTTAACAGGGTCACTGTCACGCAAACACCGCATCTCGCTGAAATGGCTCAACTTGCAGCCATTATGATGTCTCCTAATAATGAAAGCCTCTAAGTGCACATTTACACAGACAAAGAGAGAAACAGAGAGAAGAGACAAACTCAATAACCTGATCCTCCATCAGTAATCAGCAGTCAGCTAAAACCTCTGGCCCTCAGGTGCTGTGCTATAGATTAGTCCTGGAAACACTAATTAAATGACAGGGAACAAAAGAGTTTGTGGTGCCAGTGGTCAGTGTGAGGCACTTGTGGTGTGTGTCTGTGTGTGTGTGTGTGTGTGTGTGTGTGTGTGTGTGTGTGTGTGTGTGTGTGTGTGTGTGCGGGCATGTTTTTGTGACATATGAGGACACAAATGTGTATAATGACATGGGTATGACACAGATATTACAAGGAGAGGGTGAAATATGAGGGTGAAATATGTCCCCACTTTTCCAAAGGCTTATAAATCATACAGGATGAGTGTTTTTAGAAAGTAAAAATGCAGAATGTTTCTTGTGATGTGTAGGTTTAGGGGTAGGGGTAGTGTAGGGGGATAGAAATTACGGTTTGTACAGTATAAAAACCATTACGCCTATGGAATGTCCCTATATGTCACAAAATCAAACGTGTGTGTGTGTGTGTGTGTGTGTGTGTGTGTGTGTGTGTGTGTGATTGCTCCAGAAAGCCAAATGTTTTTTTTTGTCACTTAAAGGCACAGTTCACACAAAAATGACAATTCTGCTTCTACTACTGAAATGAATTGTATTTTCAGATATTTAAAAAAATGTATTAAAACATAAATGTGTTAATATGAGCCTGTAGCATAGAACTGAATAAAGAATAATATATTGATATTGAATATTTATTTAATTCAAAGTATCATAACGCAATTATACAAAGAGAGCTAGTTTAAAATAAGAAATAGATAAGCATTTTCGGTTTGGTTTATGACCAAGTGCATCCAGAAATTTTTCCTCTTTGAATTTCTTTTCTCTTTTGAAAGTTTTGAAAATCTCTTTTGAAAGTTTCCTCTGTGAATTTCTCATTGTTAATCAAATTATCTCTGGTTTGTTAGCCATCACTGCTGAAAGCGCAACATTAATCTGTGTTGGTGTTTTGCATGCTGTCACAAATTCTTCTTCATGCTATTAAAACAGATTAGAACAATATACATGCCTTCTGGCACTTATAAATGTATAAAGGCACAATGAGTAAGACATGATGTGGGTGTCTGTGTGTGTGTGTGTGTGTGTGTGTGTGTAGGTGTCGAGCCAGCTGGACTGAAGACAGGCCAGTCCTCTCTAAGCCACAGGAATGAGATCATATCTAGGGGACAAGTGCTCACCAAATGTCCAACCAGTTGCTAAGAGCATTACCAGCCAGATTAAAAGAGAGTGAGCGAGAGAAAGGGGAAAGTGAAAAAAGAAAGAAAAAGTTTGTGTGGGAGATTGTCTGTGTGCTGACTTTGCTTTTGAGTTCGGCCCTGTTTACACCTGTTAACATTCAGATCTGATCCGAGTGATCAGGCAAGACAAAGGAATTATGCTCAAAAGGTACCAGTTTGATATAGCGTGTAATATGAAAAAACAAATCACTGGATGTGCCCAGTTCTGCCAGGTCTTTGACTTCTTAATTAATTTGAGCTATTAAGATGAGCTCAAGGATGTCCTTTTTAACTTTCTAGTCATCAGAGTATCCTGACTCACAAATTTAGCAGCACAACTGTTTTCAACATTGATAATAATAATAAAAAAAAGTTTGCAAATCATCATATTAGATTGATTTCTGAAAGATCATGTGAGTGAAGACTGGAGGAATGATGCTGAAACTTTAGCTCCCCCCCCCCCCCCCAAAAAAAAAAAAATTCAAAATCTATATTTCACAATATTACTGTGTTCATTGTATTTTTGATCAAATAAAATAAGCCTTTGTGAACATAAAATACTTTAGTAACATTTTCTATGAAGAACATGCTTATAAATAATTATAGCCCCATTTATACATATAAGTATTACTATTTGATAAAATATTTATGAACATGCATTAAGTCCTATACTGCATTATAAAAACAGTTACAGTTGTGCACACTCATAATCCACACCGATTTATAAATGATAAAATATAAAATAGTTCCTGACACATTGTTTGTTGTACCAAATAGTTATACATCTTAAAATATATATCTCTAACTATAACATACTGCATTTTTATAATGCAGTATAGGTCTTAAGTCTTTATAAATATATTTATAAAATAATAATATTCACTTATACGTATAAATGGGCCTCTAATTCATTATAAGCATGGTCTTCATAGAGAATATTAAAAACCAACCCAAAATTATTGAATGGAAGTATATTTTTAGATGGATAGTAATTCTTATTACAAAGTCGTATGCATACATTCGATCTTATGGTCGTTTTAATTTGCCACAAATGTGATTCCAAGCATAGTTATTTGTGTTGAATACATGTATTAAACTAAATACAATTAAAAATAACTTTATATAATCTACATTCATTCATTTACTTTTATTCAAATTCAATTTAAATTTAAATGGCTTCAAACTGTACATCACACATAAGTAAAGATGTCCTGTCAAGTCTATATGCAATTTCTTTTCAATTGTAAAAGTTTAAAGTCACTATTGTCCAGGACACAACATGAACGAGTGTTTACACTGAAATGAAAGAGTCAACTTAAGGGACGGGACCAAAACATGTTTTGGACCCTATTGACACCAGTATTTACAGCTCATGATCGAACCCCTCGAAATGGATATTAAATAAACAGGATCTTATCAAGTGATGGATGTAAAGTTCTCTCAGCATGTGCTAAAGCGAGAGAGGTTGTGCTTGGTGAACAGAGTGTTGTCGCTCACTCAGCATGTGGCCGACAGAGATCGATTGTGCCATTTCTGAGTGGATGTTGTGTAAAACAGTGATGGAGCAGACGGAGATTTGTCAGTGGATATATGAGAGAGAGAGAGAGAGAGAGAGAGAGAGAGAGAGAGAGAGAGAGAGAGAGAGAGAGAGAGAGAGAATCTGAGAGCTGAATGAATGTGTGTTAGTCAGTAGGTTCTCCGCTCTCTCCGAGAAACGACACAGGCGTTAAGCCGCTAACATACCCTCAAAGCCTTGGCATGGTCAGCTGCGTGTGACAACTTCAGTCCTAGTTTACGTGGTGCCAGGCCAAAAATGTGTGTGTGTGTGTGTGTGTGTGTGCGTGTATATGTGTCCTCGCACAGGCCCAGCAGTGAGTCAGAGGACTCGTGTTGAGATTTGGCAGTCATTTTATGTAGCACGTTGTCATACTTTTTGATTAAAAAGCAACCTTAAAGGGACACGCCACTGTTTTCAGAAATAGGGCTTATTCAACTTCATTCCTACATTTAGATATGTTGGCAAATGCATTTTTGTCTCAGTGCATGCATTCTTTTAGTTTGGCAGGGTCGCCGCTAGCTTAGCATAATGAATGGAATCATATGTTGCCAGTTAGCATGTCCCAAGTAAGTGATAAAAAATAATAATAATAATACACACCCACCTAATTACTTCTTGTGGCCTGCGTATTCACAACGAGTACAAATAGCGATGCAGATTAAGACTAGATTAATTAAGGCAATTTCCTAGGCAGATATTGACTTGGGACAATATTATGGGAAAGCACAGACGAAGTACTGCTACTTGGGCGCAGAGATATCACGCAACACATTGCGATCGCTCAACAGCCAGAGGACGTGAGGATGAGAGCCGTGTTATCTGCACCCAAGTAGCAGTGCTTCGCCTGTGCTTCCCCATAATATAGTCCCAAGTCAATATCTGCTAGGAAATCGCCTAGTCTTTATCTGCAACGCTATTTGTACTCGTTGTGAATACGTAGGCCACAAGAAGTAAATAGGTGAGGGTTTTTTTGGATCACTTTTACTTGGGACATTCAAGCTGGCAACATGGGTTTACATTCATTATGCTAAGCAAAGCTAGCGGCGACCCTGCCAAACTAAAACAATGCATGCACTGAGACAAAAATGCATGTGCCCACATATCTAAATGTAGAAAAGAAGCTGAATAAGCCGTATTTCTGAAAACGGTGGAGTGTCCCTTTAAGGCACAAGAGAGGATATACCCATCCATATATTGAGGGTCATTTATGTTCTTTCTGTAGGTCTTGATAACACACTTTAAAAAGCTGATATTTTGAGCAGGGGGTGGGGGTATCACTGACATAAGGTTAAGAAGAGTGCAGTTTTTATGTGTGAGCATGAAAGCTGAAAGTGAGAGAAAGAAGAGAGAGCATGTTGCCTGACAGAGCGGTGTGCTTTCCAGCTGTTCTACTGGCCTGTTTTAATCTCAGCTCTTTCCTCATGTGACCTCAAACTGAATATACTGCCACCACAGCACAGACACAGTGCAGAATGTTTGTGAGGTCAAAGAGAACAAAATATGGATCACCAACAAAAAAAAAACTACAATTTTTTTAACATTTCTTTCATCTGCGGAGCACATAAGCTAGTTCTGAAGAATATGTTGGTTGCTTTGTTCCAAGAAATGACAATGAATGGGTATGCTTAAAAGCTTAAAAAGGATGCAAAGCACCATAAAAGTATCATAAAAATGGTCCATATAACCATTTCACACCTTAAACAATATAATATATCTTGGTAAGAGTTAAAGGGTTACTTCAGCGATTAGCACATAGCTTTGTATCAGCTTTGTATTTTCTTTCTTTCATCCACACTGCAAAACCTCTGCAAGAAAAGCTTGTATCTTTAGTAGATAGATAGATAGACAGACAGACAGACAGACAGACAGACAGACAGACAGACAGACAGACAGACAGACAGACAGACAGACAGACAGACAGACAGACAGACAGACAGACAGACAGACAGACAGATCTGTTAAGTCTCATCTTCCTGTCATCTTTCCCACAGCCACAGTTTTTATTCACTGTATTTTTTTCACTTCTTTTTCCACACATTATTATTTCATGCTGTCTGTGAATGTAGATTAGACCCAGCTAGATCTGTACCAACTGATCCATGGCTGGAACTTTTATTCGCTTAATTAAAGCATACACTCTGAAATGTTGACAAAATGAAACTAATATCTACAGTCTTTCTCTTCTGGGAGAACGAACCAAAAATATTGATGACTCATCCTGCACTGTTTTTGTCCAATCAAATGCTCTCTAAAATGAGTATGACCCTCCCCCAAATGACCCCACCTCCTCTGACAAGCAAGTCTCAATTCTTCTGTTCCAATAAGAAATGCAATGACAGATGAAATTTCACGGAACTTAAACACAGCTCCAATTAGATATCCATTTAACCTAATTTACCTTCTGTGGTCTTGGGAGGAGGGACTGTGTTCTCGATCTGTTTCTCTGTATCGCTCTCTCTCCCGCTCTCGCTCCGTCTTGTGCCCTCTTTCTCTGGTTTTCTCTCTCACCCTTTCTTTGTTATGACGGTTGTAGTTTTCCCACGCCTTGCCACTGTCTATTACACCTGGCCAGGGCGCCATGCCCACTACAGGCGAGTACACACCTGGAAAAAAGAACATGACAAGAAATCAATAGATACTGATTTGTATCCGCTTCTTAAATAATTTCAAGTGTTGATTGAATAATAATAACATTAAAAACAATAATAAATCAAATGGATAACATTATTAATTGATCATGTTAATATTTGATAGTTATTGTTAAACTATAATAACAACAACAACTACTAAGCCTATAATAATAATAATATTATTAATACTAAAGTGTGACATTAATATAATTGAATTAGTATAATATAATTATTATAATATAGCATAATATAATAAATATACTATAGAATAACATAATAAAATATAATATGGGCTGTCAAACGACTGATCACCATCAAATCGCACCCAAAATTGTATACAAAATACACCAAAAAAAGTTTGTGTTTACATAATATATATGTGTTGTGTATAATTATTATGTACATTTATACATGTATATATTTATGAAACATTTGCATATATACATACACACACAAACATGCAATCGCTTAATCGCATCCAAAATAAAAGTTTGCGTTTGCATAATATATGTGTGTAATGTGTATAATTATTATGCATAAATACACACACATGCATGTATATATTTAAGGAAAATATGTTACATTTACATATAAAATATTTATATATGAGATAAATTATATAAATATATATGCATAATATACATGCAAATATTTCTTAAATATATACAATGAGTGTGTATTTATATATACATAATAATTACACACAGTACACACACATGTATTATGCAAACGCAAACTTTTATTTTGTATGCGATTAATCATGATTAATTATTTGACAGCACTAAATACTATAATTGATATAATATAATTCAATGTAATATATAATATTTAAGTAGTGACATTAAACATGAGATCTGGAATAACCATAAGACCATAATGACCATCATTTAACAATAAATCGCAAAATCTAGCTGTCCTAAAGGTACAACAGTTTCATGCAGCACATTTCTGCTACATATTTAAACAACACATTTGAGACAGATGGCAGAATAACAGCTTGCTATATAACAAGCAAAGCCTTTGCTTTCTCTCTTTCACACACACACACACACACACACACACACACACACACACACACACACACACACACACACACACACACACACACACACACACACACACACACACACACACACACACACACACACACACACACACACACACACACATACAACAATCACTGAAAGCCCACAGTGACAATAACGCTGTTGGTCTCTTGAGTATGCACAAATCATTACAACACACAGAGGTTAACAAGGCCACAGCAGATTTTCTGACATGCTCATTTTTGTATGTGTGTGTATGTCCTTGTTAACCTCTGCCTGCAATAATGATGTGTGCTGGACTGCAGTGGAAATGCTTGCAGTGCACTTCTATGCTCAGTGGCTGGAAACGTGTGTGTGTGTGTGTGTGTGTGTGTGTGTGTGTGTGTGTGTGTGTGTGTGCGTGTGGTGATGACGAGAGGGCGTTGAGTATGTTAACGCTTTGTATGCAGTTCTACTCTCTGTTGTCGCCCCTTCTCCCCCCTCCCCAAGCGCCCTCATGTAGAAAAAAGCTCTGTGACGTTTGCGGCTCTTGGTGTGCGGTTGTGTTTGTGTGAGCATAAACTCTTCTTTTCGCTTTTTCGATTGTCAAGGGTGTTTGATGCTCCAATTAAGATGCAGGTTCCAAATGAAATATTTTCCCACTATTCGCTACAAGACTTTGGAAAATCCACAAGGAAATGTTCCTCAAACACAGACTTAAAACACATACACAAAATCATTAAAAGGTCTCCTTTCCCAGACTCTCTCTCTCTCTCTCTCTCTCACACACACACACACACACACACACACACACACACACACACACACACACACACACACACACACACACACACACACACACACACACACACACACACACACACACACACACACACTTCGGGAGCCAATGAAAACTCACAATGTTCCATCAGCAAGTATATTTCATTTCCCATAAATGTCAAATTTATTGTCAGGGCCTGACCTCTAAATCGCATTACTATATAAAAATGATTATTAGGTGAGAACTGGCATAGAACCAAAAGGTGATAAAGTTCATTAGAACAGTCATTCAACAAAATATACTCATTACACATTGAAGGTATAGTGCATATCTTTCATAAACTTTAAATATTCATACCTGAAGGAAAGGGGTAAGGTGGAGCGGAGCGTCGATCATAGCCTCCTGCCAAACGTCCACTACTGTGAAGAGAAAGTGTAAAATGTTAGTGAAAAAAGTTTGGCTAATTTGTTTTATTTCAAATATATTCACTTTTGGTTAAAATAAGTTTTTGGAAAAAAGTATTTCCTGCTCACCAAGGCTGCATTTATTTCATTAAAAAAAAAAAGGTATATTATGTAATATTGAAATGAAAAATAAAGTTTCTATTTGAATATATTTTAAAATGTAATTTATTTCTGTGATTCAAAGCAGAAATTTCAGCATCATTACTCCAGTTTTCAGTGTCACATGATCCGACAGAAATCATTCTAATGTGCGGCTTTTGTGTTCAAGAAACATTTATTATCATAATCATTGTGTAAAATATTTTTTTTAGGATTCTTTGATGAATGGAAAGTTCAAAAGAACAGTAACTGAAATGAAAAGTTTTGCAAAATTGTACTACCGTTTAAAAGTTTGGGGTCGGTAAAAATGTATTTCTAATTTTTTTCTGGGAAAGAACTTAAATAAATGAATACATTTATTCAGCAGACAAAAGTAACAGTATTGACATTTATAATGTAGCAAAAGCTTTATATTTGATAAATGCTGTTCTTTTGAACTTTATATTCATCAAAGAATCCTGAAAAAAATAAAAATACACAATTTTTCAATATACACAACGTTGATCATAAATATTTACTGGAGTAATGATGCTCCAAATTCAAGTTTGTATCACAGAAATAAATTACATTTTAAAATATATTCAAATAGAAAACAGTTATATTAAACTGTAAAAATATTTCACAATATTACTGTTTTTGCTCTATTTTGGATCAAATAAATGAAGCTTTGGTGAGCACAAGAGACTTCTTTTAAAAACATTAAAAAATCTGTACTGAAGCCCTGAACGGCCATGAATAATATCATTTTTTCTGTCTTGTTATCTCATGATCTCGAGAGAAAAAAAAAAATTATCTCAAGATCACGAGGTAAGACAGAAAAAATAATATGGCCGTTCAGGGCTTCTGTATACCGTACAAAAACTTTTGGTTTGTAGTGTATATATTTTTCTTAAAACCATATGGATGCACACACACATTCTTTTGAATCTTTCTCTTTCAGGAAAAAGCAGTTCTGTAACAAGCAATATGATTGAGTTTGCCAAAGTACCCTTTTGAGAATAAAAGTGTAAAAAGGAGTGTAAAAAAACTACACCATTTCATTTGCTCTTATAGCACCTAGAGCAGGCGAGACCCTATTGCTTTTTAACTAACAACAAAGAGAAAGGAATAAATAGAGCATACCAACAAAATAGGAAAAAAGTAAGAGAATAAAGGGGTAGACAGAACTTCTCGATGATCAAAAGACTTTCCTCTGTTTCAGAGCTCAATTTCCTCATTGTTTGATGTTACTGGCATTTTCTCAAAGTGCAGCATGCGCCCGGTAACGTGCCAGCAGTGTGTGACTGTGTGTGTGAGCAGATCCAGCTCAGGCAAACAAGCCATTGCCATAAACCCTGGCTGCCCGCCCTGCTTCCGGAGTAGAAGTTAAGTGTGTGTGTGTGTGAGAGAGAAATCGCATCCAACAGGACTCCTTGTGGTCAGGTGTTGGTTAAGAGTGCACAGGTTCTATTAATATATCTGGAAAAGATGCTGCTGTTCTGCTTTCTCTTTCTCCCTTCCTGTATCCCACTTCCTCTGTTCTCTCGCTTTTC